>NC_054708.1:30672616-30700116 GCF_016097555.1 Gigantopelta aegis
TTGCTCGATGTCGACATTATGTTATGTTACTTTACTTTAATGTAAAACAATCACGAGCAAGAAGGTTCTACGTCTGTTATGCTAAAACACATTTGTTCAGTCGTGTCGCCATCAAGGGACTAACATTATGATGCAGGAATGCTTGATTCTGTAATCGTATCGTGACAAGAGCTCAACCTGCTATCTGTGCAATATCCATTATGATAAAGCTGCTTCATCCAAGAGGTTTTCTTCGTGATCTGGCAAATCAAACTTGCTCGCTGATCCCACCACACAGAGACTGGTCGTCTTGCTCATTAATTTTGTGTAACTCAGTCATCAGAATAAATAGAATAGTAAAATATTTGAACATTCATCAATGAAATAAGTGTCAGCATTCTAGTGCCCAGTTTGCTAATTTGGAAACCATTTCTGAATAATATCGATGGATATATGCTTGCACCCATGCGGAGTTCTGATGTGGGACTCCTATTTGAAGAACTGTTGCCAATGGGAGAATATCAAACCGTGATTTGAGATAACCATTAATGTCTTCTGACAATGTATAATTAGGAGTATGTATGTGTTTGGAGGTGTGTGAGTGTTCGTGTGTGTGTGTGTGTGTGTGTCTGTGTGTGTATGTGTGTGTGTGTGTGTGTGTGTGTGCGCGCGCGCGCGCGCGTGCGCGTGTCTGTGTGTGTGTGTATTGATATATATATATATATATATATATATATATATATATATATATATATATATATATATATATATATATATATATATAGTCTATGTATGTCGAGGTCGATTGCATACATATATATTAACGCAGTGGCGCAGGGGATAATTAAATCCTTTCTGGCCTCACAAATTGTCCCATGCCGTTGCTGGGACTCGAACCTATGGCACGGAATCTTCTTAACTATTGAGGCATCCATCCATGTGTGTGTGTGTGTGTGTGTGTGTGTGTGTGTGTGTGTGTGTTTATATAGATTATATATATCGGGTTTATCTAGAAGCTACATATATATTAATATACTAGCACACGAGATAAAATCCTTTTTTGGCATTACAATTGTTTTTTTGCTGAGACTCGAACCTATGGTCAATTCGCGAGCAACTCTCAGACTACCACAATAACCATTCGGCCATCAAGCCATTCTTCAAAAAAGTGTGTGTGTGTGTGTGTGTGTGTGTGTGTGTGTGTAAGTATATTTATGTGTGTGTGTGTTTTGTATGTGTATGTATGTATAAGTATATATATATATATATATATATGTGTGTGTGTGTGTGTGTGTGTGTGTGTGTGTGTGTGTGTGTACACATGTACGTGTTTGTATGTATGTATTGCATGTCTGTGCATGTACGTTGGCATATATGTGTGCACTGCATAAAAAGAAAAACATTTCTAAAGGGCAAATATTTGACTTATTTTATTATTTTCATTAACGTACTGTCTTGGCTTAATGCACATTTCGTGCAATGCTTAATATACTGTAGACTAGACAATGAATTACGCCAACGTTTTGTTCCACGGTAGCAAACATAACCGGTGAATTAGCTTTCAGCGTCTTAACATCTCCACCTGAAACGTCTTACGGGTTAATGCACCTTTGGCAGAATAATTGTTTCCAGTGGTCACCGCATTTCGCAATAAACCCGAGCACCCTTTTATGCTTGGCACACGACGACGCGAGTGCATGTCGATAAACAATTAGCATGTAGAGAAAGACTGGCACTTCAATCTCGGTGTGAAGAAAAGCATGACCATCGCCTCCATGGCATCAACTCCTCGGTGTTCCCGGCGTGCAACGCAAGGTGTTTTTCCGTGCGTCATGGACGGGCCCCTTACATCACACGCCGCATCACAGCGAGTTATTTAGTCGAACTCAATTATCCATGATAATGCAAGCCTTGATTGCATTTGCGTCCCACACGGTTCCTTGATATTCACGTCAGATTCTTCATCACAATTTGATGCTGCACTGAAGTGCACGGATTGTCTCTTTTTTCGCCCAAATTCTAAAACCGTTCGCAACACGGTAAGATTGGACACGACAGAAAATCAAACTTATGCAATTAACTTGGGGAAAAAAGCCCACACTGTAACATGAGTGCGTGCGTTAAAATGAACGTGTCCTGCCGGGTGTCTTGCTGAAGTACATAGTGTCATTGATTTTTTTTTAATTAAATAACTAACAGTTTTAAAGGCTGTTTTCCTCGGGTTTGTTACATCGTGACATTTGATGGTGTCCTTTGGTACTGAATATTCACGAGTTTGTTAATGCTGTTGGTGTGTTTGTGCATTAGTTTATTCAGATCCCAGATAGTGACAACTGAAATCATTTGTCTTGCAGAATTGCATCATGGCACGTCGACGCCAGCATGCGTAGTATGCGTAGCATGTAATTTAAGTGATACCTTAATTGTCCGTTTGGCTTGTTTTGTTTTGTTTCTTTGTTGTTGGTTTTCTGTTTGTATATGCTTTCTTTATGTCTAGTGGGGTGGGGTGTTGTTGAGTTCCTGCTGTTGGGGGGGGGGGGGGGATTGGGAGTCCTCTTTTTTTGTTTTTCTTCTTATTATTATTTTCAATTTATAAAAAAAATCTCATCGGCCTTAAAGCCATTGACCCTACGTTCAGAGGTACGTAGCTTTTCTGTTTCGTATAGAGTGCATTTTCAACTAGTCGTAACAACAGGACGACCATAAACACATAAGATTTGTCAAAATTGATAATTTAAGCAAAATGTTATGTGTAACTTAGCGGTAAGACAAAAAACCTCCAACAGCTAAATACATTTGGCATTGCCTGAAAACCAAGGTGGGTACTGGTTTGTTTCCCAGTTTCGATTCCTACTCCTACAGCCAGGTTTTACGGCTCAGTGTGGAGCATTGGAGCCACCAGGGGTTCCCTAAAGGCAAAATGCTCAACAGCCCGCTACCCCTTTAAAACCGTACTGTCGTGTAACCGCCTTAAAACAATAACCGCTAGGCTTTAATAAGCTGTGTGTGGCGATCGACGTTTGGTAGTACATGTAATAGTAATACATTTTGAAAGTTAACAGTACACTGGTATTCACGCCTATAGTAGGTGAAACATTTCGTCATTCCTCTGACAAAGGTTGATTCCACTATTTTTTCATTTTATTTCAACTTATTTTCGTGCTTATATTCAATTAAGGTTCAAGCACGTTGTCCTGAGCACACACCTCAGCTATTTGGGCTGTCTGTCCAGGACAGTTGATTAGTTGTTAGTTGGTTAGTGGTTAGTGAGAGAGGAGAGGGTGTAGTTGCCTTACACCTACCCACTGAGCCATTAAGAACTCACTCTGGGTTGGAACCGGTACCGGGCTGCGAACGCTGTACCTACCAGCCTGTATTCCGATGGCTTAACCACTGCGCCATCGAGGCCGGTTGATTCCGCTAACTCTCCGATCCTATATCGACTTTCATCTTACTAACAACTAGTCATTATAGAGTGTATATTACCAAATCAAATCCCATAGACGACAATAGTAACATACGTGGCTAAACCTCTTACCTGCAGCGTATCGACCGACATAAACACCACGGATATAAATACTACCACCCATCACCCTTAAAGTGAATCAGAAAAATATTCGGGGTCAAGCTGCTCATTTTTGAGTTAACGGGTAGCGTCTATGACTACCCTAGTTCCGCACAAAATTTTAGTATATTTCTAATAGATACCCCATAAATGTTTCAAGCACAAGGCGACTTGACACAGTGATACTAGATGAAATAAATTGAATACAAGTTTTGCCCTGATGAAACTAATGGTTTTTTTTTTTTTAACCAACACACTCCCATTTATCACCAATGACAGAATTGTCACGTGTGGTGTTAACTTCTCTATCTAAAGTTGTGTGCATCGCGAAGTTTGACACAGCCGGAAGTTATTTGGTTTAGTATTACCTTAAACCCTCTCTTGGGCAGACAGTCCAGATATCCGAGGTGTCTGCCCATGGTAATGTGCTTGAACCTTAATTGCACATAATCACGGAACACGAGTCAAAAATGAAACTTTCGAACAGCACATCTGCATTATAAACAAAAGAGATAAATAACACGGATGGGTTGTGTAATAAATATAGAATGTAATGCGTGTGGTATCCTTTGTGTTTTTATCTGAACTAAACCTTGTCTGATTCAGTTCACAGATTTCATAATGTATGCTGAATGGAAAAAAAATAAATAAAGCGTCGCTTATCTGAACTTTCCGAAATCAACTCTTTTAATTTAGCAAGACAGAAACACGAATACATCACGCAGAACGTACAAACACTGGGACGTTCTCCAACGGCGTAAAGTAAAGTTTAGAAAAACAAAACAAAAAACAAACAAAAAAACCACCCAACATTTCCAGCTGAAATCTTTCAACACGTGTTATTGTCCCTCTTCATAGTGGCGTTAAATGGGAACTAAATGTCAGCAAGAAAAATTACTCTTGTTTCTAACCAATAATTAAATCCGAAGGAACTGATGCTTATATCCGTATATCATGTCTTGTCTTAACTGAAAAATCAAGAAACCATCAGGAAAACATCTTGTGATCTAGGATTTCTGTTTGGTGTTTGGCTGCTTTCCTGGCTGACTGCCTGACAAGTAGCGTACTGGAAGGTTGCGTTCGTTTCGGGTTGGGTGGTTTAATGTCCTTTTTTTTTTCGCTTCGTGAATGAATGGCGCAGACATTCTTAGGTATACAGGTATGTTACGAGCACGGGCTTATATGAGATGGCGCTTTATTGTTGGGGAGGAAGAATTTGCCTTGAAATGTTTAGGGTGGTCTAACTTTCCGGATAAGCATTATATTTATTATTATGAAGCATAAAATAAAAACAAATTTAGAAAACCCAATCACATGGTAGCAACTTAACTCATCTCAAGCATTATGCAACCAATATCTCCCCATTCTCACACCTGCGCGCCAAAGAATATCAAGGGAATCACTTTTTCTTTGTGGTTTGGATTTGCTGTTTGTGGTGGAAGGAAAGAAGGAAATCGTTTATTTAACGACGCACTCAACACATTTTATTTACGGTTATATGGTCGGACATATGGTTAAGGACCACACAGATATTGAGGGAGGAAACCCGCTGTCGCCACTTCATGGGCTACTGTTTTCGATTAGCAGCAAGGGATATTTTAGACATGATAGCACATACCACGGCCTTTGATGTACCAGTTGTGGTGTACTGGCTGGAGCGAGAAATATTCCAATGGGCCCACTGACGCGGATTGATCCCAAACAGACCGCGCACCAAGCGAACGCTTTACCACTGGGTTGTTTGTGGTGGTGTTTGTTGTGGGGGTTTTTTTTTGTGGATTTTTGTTTGTTTGTTTGTTCTTCTTGTTCTTGTATTTTTGAGGGCTGGGTGGGTTGGTTTGTTTGGGGTGGTTTTGTTGTTTTTTTAGTTTAGTTTTTTTTGTTGTTGTTGTTTTGGGGGGGAGTTGTTTCAGTGGTGTGCGTTTTTGTAGTTTTTTGTGGGTTGGGGTTTTTGTTGTTGTTGTTTGGGGGGGGGGGAGTTGTTTCAGTGGTGTGTGTTTTTCTTGTTTTTTGTGGGTTGGGGTTTTTGTTGTTGTTGTTGGGGCCTTGGCGGGAGTTAGGCTGTGAGAGGTATTTGTATTGTTGCTGTCGTTTTTGTCTGTTATCGTAAGAAAAACGTTTTAGACTCCTGCAAAAGTTAGAGTGATATATATATATATACATTTTTTTTATTTTTTTTTTAAAGACGCACACAATTTAATATTCTAAGCAAGAAACATTAATAATAATAATAACTAACTAACCGTACTCCGTTTCAGCACATACACCGAGAGAGTTGCGTCGGTTCTTGAGAATGAGCTTACGGTTGATTTAACAAAGTTGATTAAACAGCGTAATTCGAATTGTGTTGATTATCCGGGAAGTGTCCCTTTCGAAGTGTGTTGATGCGTAAAACCATATTTTTCTGGTGAATTAGAAGACGTCACTCAGAATTGGCGACCTCCAACTAACCACAACTCTACTTACGTCTTTATAGCCACTGAAGGCTCGAACACGTCCAGCCCAATCACTCTGCGAATTATCGGTGAACTCTGGTTCCCGTAAAATATGTCAAACATTGCAGATTGACGCACGTAGCCCAGTGGTAAAGCGCTCGCTAGATGTGCGGTCGATCTGGTATCGAGCTTCGTCGATGGGCCCATTGGGCTATTTCTCGTCAGTCAGTACACCACGACTGGTATATCAAAGGTCGTGGTATGTGCTATCCTGTCTGTGGGATGGTGCATATAAAAGATCCCTTGCTACTAATGGGAAAATGTAGCAGGTTTCCTCTCCATGACTGTGTCAAAAATGACCATATGTTTGACATCCAATAGCTGATGATTAATAAATCAATGTGCTCAAGTGGTGTCGTTAAACAAAACAAACTTCATATTATCGCAGACAATGACGGTTTCAGTGGATTGCTTAAATTAAAACTCCCTTTGCCATGGTCTTTAATATACCAGTTGTGGGGCTCTAGTTGGGACGGTGGGAATTTACGATTGTATAGGAACATGATGTATGGTTCTTGTTTGTGACGAGTTACAGGTTTTATCGCAACTAGACTTCAGTTTTCCATGTATCCCCATGGAAAAAAGTTTCCTGCTGATGATATTGCATACGATATATGTTTAACAGTAATGAAGAAAATTCAGATCGGTTTTGGGTTTTTTTTTATAAGAAATTATTTATTGGTCTTTCGTCAACATTATACGATGATTTACAAACGTATGAGTTGTCCCATACCAGTAACACATTTCAAACGTTTACAAACTTTACAATTGGTCTGAGAACATTTTATTTGGGTCGTAGGAACGTTTTTATGAGTATAGCGAGTCCTTTGCCAGTATATCGATTCGCCTTCTATATATCACGAGTGCCAAGGGTTTATGATGTGTGTTTGTGAAGTAGTGGGTTTTTAAAAAAATAATAATGCCTATATTAAATTAACTAAAATGAATTTGTATATGCATGTAGTTATTATTATTACAACTCTTAATTAGTTCGGTTCTCTCGAACACAAACAGGTAATTCATCTACACTCAGATGGTATAAAATTACTATTTATATAGTCATTATAGAAATGAGAATTTTATTTCCATTATGTAAAACTATTTATCATATCTAGCACTTCTAGTACAATCAAAGTATGTGATATGTTTCAGATTACATACTTTAAGAATTTGATAACTTTGCAAATTAGATGTAAAGTAATCGAGGTCACGGCACTAGGTTTATTGACATTTAAGCAAACGTACTAGGATGACACTCCATAACTGACGTATGCATTCATAGTCATCAAATAAAAACATTTTAATAGCAATTTTACACTGAAAGCTACCCAGCGTTCAGAAAATAAAAAAACGTTAAGCACTAGTTTATTTCTATGTAAGAATATCCAAATGACGTCATTCGATGTCATTTTCATTCAGACAGACACCGCGTCACATATTCTTACGTCTTTTGAATACCGGGTAATGGCCAAATGGAATTAAAGTTGCGTATATACTTTACAAAAACACGTTGCATTAAGCTTGAAATTATATGATAAAGAGGATATTACCCTCGTGTGTTTCGGTATCATCAATATCATATATAGGAATAAAAATAATGTATTTGCTAGAGGCTCGCATAATACTATTTTTATTCCTAATATATGATATTCACGATACCGAAACACACGAGGGTAATAACCTCTATATATCGTAAGTTAAACACGTCCAGTGCATTGCTTGGAAATACGTATCCGCGCACATTTGTGAACACATGTTGCTACACTATTTCATTGTCAATGATGTAAAAATAGAAGAAAACAAACGGAGCATTTCTCGTTTAACGTAACAACATTATATTCCGAATATCAGCAAAGAAGAGTATTTTCTTGGAATGCTGGAATTGTTCTTCTTGCTTTGATGTAGATCATGGTGGCGAAGGAAGCAGGGCTCGTTCACAGAAACGCACATTAGGACTGGCATATTGCTCATTATAGGGGCGAGAGGGTCAAGATGAACAACGATACTGATGTCAAATGCAATGTCTTTGTAGCGATCGTAACTTGTCTGTGGTTAATAGCACTTTTTTTGACGATTGAAGAGATGTATTAGAAAGAGTAACCTACGTTTGCTGTATTGTAAGATGTTTTCGACTAATACAATTTTGTATCACATATCACAAGTAATACATATTAAATATATGATGCGCTGTCGGTTTAGGATCAATCTTCGTCAATGGGCCTTTCGGGCTATTACTCTTTCCTGCCACGACTGGTATATCAGAGGCCGTGGTATGTACTACCCTGTCTGTGGGATGGTGCATATAACAGATCACTTGTTACTAATGGGAAAATGTAGCGGGTTTCCTCACTAAGACTACATGTCAAAATGACCAAATGTTTGACACCCAATAGCCGATGATTAATAAATTAATGTGCTCTAGTGGTGTTGTTAATCAAAACACACTTTAACTTTTCGTGTTTAGAATATCAGTGTCTGTGTATTGAGTGTGTTTTTGATCGTCCTAATATTTGTAAGTAGCCCAAACTGGATTTGGTATCACAATAATTTTGTATGTACTAAAATATATATGGTGGCGAAGGAATATTAAAACATAAAATGACATTTGACCTAATAGAAAAGCCAGGGCGATCTGAAACACATTTAATACACATCTGTTAATATTTTATATAGAAAAATATATTTAATAAGTATGTAATTACAATCGTTAAAAAGTCTCTGTTGGTCGATATTATTTCAAGCATTGCTGAAAACTCAGGATAGTCCCTTTAATAAAATGTCACCGTCTGTATATATGAGAGCAGGACGTAGCCCAGTGGTAAAGCATTCGCTTGGTGCGCGGTTGGTGTGGGATTGATCCCGTCGGTGGGCCCATTGGGCTATTTCTCGTTCCAGCCAGTGCACCACAACTGGTATACTAAAGGCCGTGGTATGTGCTATCCTGTCTGTGGGATGGTGCATATAAAAGATCCAAATAATACAAACTTAATTTGACCTCCTGTGAGTGTTAATATTAATATTATAGTTTCCCTAATAACGATAAGCTAAAATTATATATACATGTTATTAATATGGGCAAAGAAGAGACAATATTAAATGTCATTACAATAAAAGTTTAATACGAAAAGAATGAACTTTTATTGTCTGAGTTTAAAACGTCTTTTATTAACATTATAAGTACCCATGCATTTTATAGCTGATTAACAACTAATGGTGTGTGGGTTTTTTTACAACCATTGTCTTATGCTTTATGAAAAGTAGCATTGATAAACAAAACGAAAAAAACCCCACCGAAATAACAAATTTATCGTCATTTCTCAGAATGATAAATGAAATCTAAATCGAATATGCCATTATTAATGCACCTCTATTACAGCGTATTATGAGTAGCATCAAAGACGAACTAAGCACTTGATAGCTTTGCGCAAATTCCACAAAGAGTTATAGCCCATCGTTCATGTATAACCATCGATCACAGGACTTCGATCGAATTCTGTGAAACATTTTTTTATTTTTGGTTCACATGTCATATGTTCACTATGTTTCAATACCGCTCGTATGATTAACTGATCGCAGACATGCAGGCAATTTAATCGCAACTATTAAACGATTCACCAACCGGCTCAGTGCGTTGCGCTTAAACGGTTAAACGGCTCTTAGAAATGCAAGATGCGTGCATTGCGTATTTTCGGATCCTCGTTACCAATTACTCTCCAACAGTAATAGGACAATGATGCTAAGTAACCGGTTTTGGGGAGTTTTTCGTGACTGTAGAAAAGTAATTTCGAACGTAATGTCTATTACGGATGATGAAAAGGATGGGAAAAAAAGACGTCATTAGAATTTGCCTGACACAAATTAATTTTTTGTATATTGTTTTGTGAATATACCCAATTAAGGTTCAAGCACGCTGTTCAGGACAGTGGGTTAGTGGTTAGTGGGTAACAAATATGTGCAGTGGTTTTACATCACCACCCCCCCCCCCCCCCCCCCCCATCGTTAATTAAAACTCGCTCTTGGTGGGAGCCCGTACCGGATGTGAACCCATACCTACCAGCGTTAACTCTGACGGTTTAACCGGGGCTAGTCCGACGCAAATCAGAAAGAAAGAAACAAATGTTTTCTTTAACGACGCACTCAGCACATTATATTCACGGTTATATGGCGTCAGACATATGGTTAAGGACCACACAGATATTGAGAGAGGAAACCCGCTGTCGCCACTTCATGGGCTACTCTTTTCCATTAGCAGCAAGGGATCTTTTATATGCACCATCCCACAGACAGGGTGATACATACCACGGCCTTTGATATACCAGTCGTGGTGCACTGGCTGGAACGAGAAATAGCCCAATGGGCCCACCGACGGGGATCGATCCTACACTGACCGCGCATCAAGCGAGCGCTCTACCACCGGGCTACGTCTCGCCCCAGAGTCTTCTGTCTCATAGGTCGATTTGCAATTTAATATCATTACTTTCCTTGTGCATCGTCTTGTTCCCAGCAGTCCACGCATTAATAATGTAGATACATACATATGTATATGTGTGTGTGTGTGTGTGTGTGTGTGTGAGTGTGTGTGTGTGTGTGAGTGTGTATATATATATATATATATATATATATATATATATATATATATATATATATATATCATGTGCGTATTTTAAATATTTATGTACGTCGTTCATATAATGGAAAAGGATGAAAGTGTGTTGTTGTTGTGTGTTTTTTGCGTGAGAGAAAGATAAATGGATAGCTACATTGATTAGATATGGAGAGAGAGAGAGAGAGAGAGAGAGAGAGAGAGAGGGGGGGGGGGTGAGGGAGGGAGAGGCGGGGATGAAGAGGGGGTTGGGGGGGGGGGGTGAGGTGTGGTTTGCAAGCCAGTACCCTAAAGTATTATATTATGTTGTTTTATTATTTTTATGTACACAACCCATGTTTTACCCTTGGCATGTGTTGTTCTAATTGTAAACAAGGGGCTGGCAATAAAACTTGTAAAAAAAAAATAATAATAATAAAAAAATAAAAAAAAATCATTACGGAGTAAAAGCAGCCGAAGCTCTGATTGGTAGCAACATGTGAAGTGTTTATTTCTGCAAATGTTATTTATTTCTTATAAAGTCATATGCATTAAATGTTATTAAGAAAACAGAAGCTCTACTGAAACCACCCAAAATGAGGTTTGCAAGTAAAGACATTCTGAAAATGCATTAAAGTGTTAAGTTAATATTATGAGCTGAAGTGTTAAACATCCTCTTTTTTGTGTGCTTTTTTTTTTTTTTTTTTTTTTTTTTTTTGTTGTTGCTTTCTTTGCACAGTATATCATGTAGCATGAGCATGGGCGTAAACCATACTTATTAATCATAATGTGACTGCATGAGTGCGTGCCACCAAGTTTCAATCAGACTTCAATCAGTGTTGTGCGGGTTTAGACTTTTAACCAGTTATGTGACTGGAAATCCTACAGGCAAAGTATAAAAGATGAATCGACCTGGGCCTAATTCACTATAACTCTTACAACTTTGCGATATCGCAGTGCATTTGCAAAGAGACATGCACGGATGATGCGATATTGCTCAAAGCCCAAGGCCCGATTTCACAAAACATTCTGTAAGCCTAGTTTTGCGCGTAAACGTAAATCTACGACAAAACCACAATTCTGATTACCATCATAGTACAACAACTATAGTTAAAAGTATACGTAGTTCATGTTCTTTGGTCCTTAAAATGCTCCATTTTTCGTAATGATGTAATTTCAAGCGTGAAATAGATGTCAAACACGTGTAAATGAATATCCGGTATAACTGCTAGTTGCAGACGTAAACTCGTGATGTTTAGCGAATTAAGCTCCAAAGCCCAATTTTGCAAAGCATCGTAAACCTAGTTTTGCACGTAAACGTAAACAACCATTCTTGTTATTATTATAGTTAGAAATACACATATTTCATTTTGTTTTGTCCTGAAAATACTCCATCTTCCATAATGATGTAATTAATTTGTCTGCCTGAAATAGATGCCAAACATATGTAAACGCATGGCCGGCACAACTGCTAGTCGCAGACGTAAACTTTCGATGCTTTGTGAAATTGGCTCCAACCAGTGAAAATGTACACTTTTATTTTGATTAATCTACAAATTTGTAACACATTTGTAAAGTTGCAATAGAATGAAACAAGACTTAAAGTGTGTCGTTGAAACGTGAAAATGCATTTTAAAATAGACTGGACCTCGTCTGCATAACCAGATGTATGTGTATTTTTGAAAATACGAACAGTAAGACATACAGAGACTTTTTAACGACTGTAATTACATATCAAAAATATTTTTTCTGCATAAAATTTTAGTGGCTGTATATTAAACGTGTTTCTGATCGTTCTAGAACTTTTACTAGGTTAAATTTTATTTTATTTCCTAAAATAATTTTAAAATCCAGTTTTGGCTTCTTACAAATATTAAGACGATCAGAAACACATTGAATATACAGACACTCATATTCTAAACCAGAAAATATATTTAATGCGTATTTTTAGACGTTAAAATATTTTTTTAGTCAGACTTCGTGTTTTGAATTTACCATAGTTTGATACCCAATAGCCGATGTATTTTTCGTGCTGGGGTGTCGTTAAACATTCATTCATTCATTCATTCATTATTAGTCAGAAACATCATACAATGCATGAAACTCAGGACAGTCTCTTTAAACTAAGAGAGCTTTGTGATAGTGGTAGTCCTCCTATAGACGAACCACCTGACAGTTATTCATGGGTGCAGTCATTATTTTATGAAAACACGTCCTTCAGACTTTTCCTCGTGCAGAGATATGAATTTAAAGACGTTAATGATTTTATCGGCCGGATTCTCTTATTACCGTCATTTGCATTTATCAGGGAAACGTGAACGACATCCAATTCGATTCTGTCGTTTCCGGTATGATCAAACCCATCGCGCAATTTTGAAAGTCGCCCTAAAAAAGACAGTTTAATGCCTTCCATCTGCATTTATAACGAAACGTATAGTCTCTTTCCGTTCCAGAAATGCGGAGGTTGACATACGTAGAGACATGCTGTCACCCTTTCGTACCATTTTCACGTAAACACAAACGCCTTTTGACAACCCGATAGAACATATAAAAGAGGTCCGTTTTCCGACAGACATTAAAACCAATATACTGCAGATTGCTTGGTAATTCAATACGAGACGCCGTTGTTATTACCGTGGCATATCAATGTAATTTGCGTCCTTGGAATTAAACAGTGCCAAACGTAAACTTAAAGGTGCATTTTCAAAATTAAATAAAATAAAATTACATTACATTAAATAAAAATAATAATAATAAAACAAACATATACATAAATTAGTGGATGGATGGATGCATGGATGGATGGATGGATGGATGGGTGAATGGATGGATGCATCGATAGATATATGCATTTTTCAAAATTATATTAAATTAAATTAATAAAACAAAATAAAATAAAACAAACATATATATAAATTAATTAATGGATGAATGGATGGGTAGATGGGTGGGTGCATGGATAGGTAGATAGATAGAGAGAGAGAGAGAGAGAGAGAGAGAGAGAGAGAGAGAGAGAGAGAGAGAGAGAGAGAGAGAGAGAGAGAGAGAGAGAGAGAGAGAGAGAGAGAGAGAGAGAGAGAGAGAGAGAGAGAGAGAGAGAGGTGGTTTGGGTAGGTAGGTAAGTAGGTTGGTAGATAAATAGATAGATAAGTAACCCAGCACCAAAAATTAAAATGGTTTGTTGCCGTGTAAGAGAGAGAGAGAGAGAGAGAGAGAGAGAGAGAGAGAGAGAGAGAGAGAGAGAGAGAGAGAGAGAGAGAGAGAGAGAGAGAGAGAGAGAGAGAGAGAGAGAGAGGTGGGTTTGGGTAGATAGATAGATAGATAGATAGATAGATAGATAGATAGATAGATGGATGGATGGATAAATAACCCAGCACCAAAAATTAAAATGTTTTGTTGCCGTGTAAAGTAATCCAGGTTCTTAGCAATATATCCTTTGCCGTATCAACTCTATGGGCAGGTCTCTGACCTGGTATAATTATGACCAGTAATTTACGATTTTTCATCAAGATAGTTTTTTTAAAAAACACGTGTTGATCGTAAAAACACAACAACACGAGTTTGTTAAGTTGTAATTGTTTTTGTATTCCGCATGACGTGATGGGGATGTGACAATCGGTGTTTAACCCTACTCTGCAATTGTGTTTTGTCACATCTTGTCAGTTATAACGTTGTAGTCATAACACCATTTAGAGACCTGCTTGTCGACGGTTCTTTATTAACTTGAATACCTCTAACCCGGGATTCAACTTCGTTTCGTTCAATTTTTAAACACTTCTTCTTTAACCATCTCGCCAAAATGCCTCATTCAATCTCGCGTTTCATCGTCGTAGATTCCGCCACGATGTTCAATGAAGTTCTCAGGGGAGGTAATTCACGCAGCGATTGGCGTTTTAAGTGGAGTTTTATTGATATTGGTCTCATAACGGCCCTTCCCTTCACTGATCTTTCAATATTGTAGCAGTTATTGCGAAGAAGACATCCAATTTCACACTCCGCTTCAAGTATATTGAAGAGACTTTATTGGCAAGTAAAATGCTAGGATGAGGTTTTTTCTGTTGCAATTTGAGACGTGTCGCTTTTTTGTGTTTGCCTACGCTTTTCTGGAAAGGAATAACAAGAGAAAATTTATGAACCAATATATTTGAAAACAAAATCTTATTAGCACGGGCTGTTTTTTCCAAAACAAAAATATTTTGCTTAGAGTTATTTCCCGTGTTATCACGTGCAGGTTCTAAACTAGTTTTGGATTCAACAGGTACAACGATGCTCAGACTCACCGTTCTCGCTTGTTGCTCGGTCGGTCTAGGATCGATCCCCGTCGGTGGACCCATGGGACTATTTCTTTTTCCAGCCAGTGCACCACGACTGGTATATCAAACGCCGTGGTTGGTGCTATCCTATCTGTGGGATGGTGCATATAAAAGATTCCTTGCTACTAATGGAACAAAATGTAGCGGGTTTCCTTGCTAAGACTATGTATGTCAAAATTACCAAGTGTTTGACATGCAATAACCGATGATTAATATAATTGATGTTTTCTTGTGATGCCGTTAAACGAAACAAACTTTAACTTTTAAGTTTAATTACTTTTAAAGGGGGGGATGTAGTTCAGTAGTAGAACGCTCGCTTGTTGTTCGATGGCCCATCTGATCAATCGTCCTGGTTTCTTCAACGGAGCCACCCTGGCTGCTACAGAAAATGATGTGGTGTGTGTGCTTTAGTACTTTAATAACAACGGGGTCTCATGTGTCGGTGGTGTAGTGGTTAATACATCGGACTTAAGGCTGGTACATAGGTACTGGGTTCGCCATTCGAGATCGACTCCCACCCAGAGCGAGTTTAACGATTCAGAGGGTAGGTGTGAGACCACTACACCGATTTTTCTCTCACTAAACCATAACAATTTTATTAATTTCAAGTTATTTTCGTGCTTATTATCCAATTAAGGTTCAAGCACGCTGTCCTGGGCACACACACCTCAGCTATCTCGGCTGTATACCCAGGACACAGGGTTAGTTGTTAGTGAGAGAGAAGAGATCTTACACCTACCCACTGAGTCCTCAAAACTCGCTCTGGTTGGGAGCCCGTACTGGGCTTCGAACCCAGTACCTACCAACCATATGTCCGATGGCTTAACCACGACACCACCCAGGCCGGTAAAAAAAACACCCATAACCACTAACCCACTGTCCTGGACAGATAATCCAGATAATTGAGATGTGTGCCAACGACAGCGTGTTTGAACTTTAAATGAATAAAAGCACGAATATAACTTTATTTTTGACAACACATGGTTGTTTACACACGTACGTGTGTTAACAATTTCAAGACATACTACTGGATGCTCCTAGGTGATGACCAGGTCACCAGTGTCATGCATCCAATGAAAACAACACAGTGGAAATAGATTACACTGTGACGTATAGTTAATCTGACATTTATGGGTCTGTGACGCGTAAGTTAGCTACAAGTGCAACGGCTGTAAATAACTTTCAGTCGAAAAAGATGTAAAAATGTCCTTAAAACCTGGTTTTTGAAGATATGTAAGAAATAGAATAATACATTTGTGTCCGTTAGATACCATTTATCTCACAACTCGTTTTTTGAAAACGTATCAAACTCGTTTTCGCTCGTTAGATACATTTTAAAACAATTCGTTGTGAGATAAACGGTATCTAACGGCCACTCATGTATTATTCTCTATATATATATATATATGAATGGATGAAAAACGGCTCGTCCTCAAGTTAGTTATGCAATATTGCTACGCAAGTGTTATCAGTATCTCGAGCGTGCACCTTTAAAACAAAATCAATGCATTGACAAACAATGCAGATTATTCTATCCATGCAGTGCACAGCCGATTCATTATATTATTGATTGATTCACGCTCTGTTAAACATATTTATTAAAATATACAACAGCGCCGTCCCAGACCTACCTGCATTATATATTAGCACGAAAGACATATTTCGTTTTCGTTGCTGCGATGTTGTTAAATGTTCAGCCACTGGTGTGTTATTGTTGTTGTTTATTTGCACTGTTGTTACTGCTCTCATTACTGTGGTGGTGGTGTTATTGTTGCTACTGATGTGGTTAGTCGTGGTGAATGTAGAGGTGATTATTATGATGATGATGATGGTGTTAGTCCCGTTGTTGTCATTGTTGCTGTTGTGGCTGTTGTTGTTATTGTTGCTGCTGTTATTATTGTTTTTATTGTTGCTGCTGCTGTTGTTGTTGATGCTGCTGCTGCTGCTGTTGTTGCTGCTGCTGTTGTTATTGTTGTTGCTGTTTTTGTTGTTGTTGTTGTTGTTGCTGCTGCTGTTGTTGTTATTGTTGCTGCCGTTGTTGCTACTGCTATTGTTATTGTTGTTGTTGATGCTGCTGCTGCTGTTGTTGTTGTTATTGTTGCTGCCGTTGTTGCTACTGCTATTGTTATTGTTGTTGTTGATGCTGCTGCTGCTGTTGTTGTTAGTCACCGGCCTCTTTGCGAAGTGGTTAAACCATCGGACTACTAGCTGGTAGGTACAGGGTTCGTACCCCGGTACCGGCACACACCCAGAGCGAGTTCTTAAGGGCTTAGTGGGTAGGTGTAAGACCACTACACCCTCTTCTCTCTCACTAACCACTAACCAACTAACAACTAACCCACTGTCCTGGACAGACAGCCCAGATAGCTATGGTGTGTGCCCAGGACAGCGTGCTTGAACTTAAATTGGATATAAGCACGGAAATAAGTTGAAATGAAATGATGTTAGTCGTTGTGGAGTTGAATATTATTATATTTGTGGTGGTTGCTGTTGTTGTCGTTGCTGCTGCTGCTGCTGCTGCTGCTCTTGTTAGTGGTGGTGGAAGACATGATAGTGGGTGTTACTGTTGCTGACGATGTTACTGTTAGTGGTGGTGGTGGTTGTTGTTGTAGTATAGTAATCGGGTCTGTTGTTGTCGTTGTTGTTGCTAGTGTTGTCTTTATTATTGCTGTTGCTGCTGCTGCTGATGTTGTTGTCAATGCTGGTGCAGGTGATTATCATGATGATAGTAGGGGGTAGTGATCGTTGTGGTAGTATAGTAATTAGTCTGTTGCTGTTGTTGTTGTTGTTAAAGCAATATAAAATACAAAGATCAACGGCAACAACAACCGATGCACTGGAAACATCGGTAGCTTGTCCTTCGCATATACCCAGTCATATTTCCTTAAATAATTAATAGTTTCACAAACAAATTTCACTGGTTAACAAATCCATTAAGGGGCATTTTGTGCTCTATTGGACACGTTTATTAAAAATACAGTGGCCACTCACTATAAAGGCGCAATTACGTTATGGCGTGCAACAAACACCTGTGTTATTTTATTTATTTTATAGTGTTCCCATTAGGATACATTCATTTTTTGTTATTCTTCTATGTTATCGTATGTTATTCTAAGGTAGTCAGGGCGATTGATATTAGCAAGTGAAGACTGAGTTATTAATCGGAATGGCGATGGGTGATATGATTGCTTTGAAAGATAATAGATAGGAGAAGACAGACAGAGAAACCGACACACACCACACACTAACTAGAGAGGAGAGACGATGAAGGCGACAGAGAGGACTGAAAGAGAGCGCTTGCGGACTCACTCTACTCTATCGGAATGGACTCTCTCCCGGAGCCAGAAGAAGAGCTCGGAGAGAGGCGGGGGGGGGTGACAAGGACGGTATGACGGAGGAGAGACGGAGGGCCTTGAGAGGGGCGTGATAGATAGAGAGGGAGGAGGAGAGAGATTGGAACATGTGAGACAGAGAGGGAGCGAGGGAGGGGGAGGGGGGAGAGAACAAAGAAGTGACACAGAGTGCCAGAGAGGAGAGGATCGGAGAGAGGGAGTCTGTGCCTCTCGAGAGAGAGACGTGAGAGGAGGAGGAAGGCTCGGGAGGAGAGAGGAGGAGAGAGCGATCCGAGGAGGAGAGTGGGAGAGAGAGAGGACCGAGGACGCGAGGGCCTCTTAAGTCCGCTTCATTGGTTATCTTCCGGAGGAGACGGAGAAGAGAGAGAGAGAAGTTTGAGAGATTAGAGAGAGTTTAGAGAGACGCCCTTATGTTTTAATACAGTCTAAGTTATAGACTAGGGTTATATAATATATAGATAGATAGATAGATAGATAGATAGATAGATAGAGATAGATAGATATACCTGCCTCATTCGAAGGCTAATTTAATACGTATTTTCAGTTTTAGGTAAATCATTATTGGTTACCCTGGCACTGTCTAATGGTCTGGGGACAAGAAAAAAAGAAGAAAAAAAAAGAAGATATATATTAATAAAGCACCAAGCTGGGGGGGGGGGGGGGGGGGGGGGGGGGGGGGGGGGGGGGGGGGGGGGGGGGGGGGGGGGATCATTATTGGTTTCTTTGAAATGAAATGTTCATCATTTGATTAAAACCTGTACTTTGTTAATGTCTTGTTGGCATATTTTAACGTTTGAAAATGTTTGATTGGACTGACATTAAAGAACAAGAAATAAGAACAGGTTCCGATTAATCTTGTTTCAGTGTCATTCTCGTGATAATTTGCATCGTTATCCATGCTTAAGACATGAGTTAGTGCCTATTAGTGGAAATAAAAATGGATAAGTCTTCAGATGTTGGGGATCAAACACAGGTACAAATAGCTCATAGGGTGTTTCTATGCATAAAAAACAAACAAAACCCCCAGCCAACAACGTGATTCTTATTTTATCTAGTGCTACACGGCAGGTTTATCAAATTAAAAGGTATGTGCTATCCTGTGGTCACGTGATGTATATTGTCTTGTAATGACTGAGACAGTAAGTGTGTGTGACACTCTCTCTCTCCCTCTCTCTCTCTCTCTCTCTCTCTCTCTCTCTCTCTCTCTCTCTCTCTCTCTCTCTCTCTCTCTCTCTCTCTCTCTCTCTCTCTCTCTCTCTCTCTCTCTCTCTCTCTCTCTCTCTCTCTCTCTCTCTCTCTCTCTCTCTCTCTCTCTCTCTCTGTCTCTCTCTCTCTCTCTCTCTCTCTCTCTCTCTCTCTCTCTCTCTCTCTCTCTCTCTCTCTCTGTCTCTCTCTCTCTGTCTCTCTCTCTGTCTCTCTCTCTCTCTGTCTCTCTCTCTGTCTCTGTCTCTGTCTCTCTGTTCTCTCTCTGTCTCTCTCTCTCTCCTCTCTTCTCTCTCTCTCTCTCTCTCTCTCTCTCTCTCTCTCTCTCTCCTCTCTGTCTCTCTCTCTCTCTCTCTCTCTCTCTCTCTCTCTCTCTCTCTCTCTCTCTCTCTCTCTCTCTCTCTCCATCCATCCATCCATCCATCTATCCATGTATATATCTATCCATCTATCCATGAATATATCTATCTATCTATCTATCTATCTATATTTATCATCTATCTATCTATCTATCTATCTATCTATCTATCTATCTATCTATCTGTCTATCTATATATATATATATATATATATATATATATATATATATATATATATATATATATATATATAAATATATCCATCACATACACACATATTAACTTAATAGCCTTTGAATTAGACAGGTAACAAGATAGCTGCAATTGAGTCCTAATTAAAGGTGTACTAATAAGGTTGCATTAATGCGGCTTCCCGCCAAAGTCACTTATTAACTTTTGGTTTAAAATGTAACAATTATACCTTTATATATCCATAAAACATTAAAACCAACTAATTTAATTTAATAGAAGATATTTTTAATTGGAGAAATCTTTACAAATGTTAGATTGAATTGTGCGCGTTCATTTGAGACGAACATTCTGTAACGTTATTCCAGGAGGGCATTGTCAAACAGTTTGCTGCCTTTGTACAACTCATCTGTCTCTGGCGGCCCTATCTGGTTGCCAACAGACATCTTGCCAGATTGTGTGTTTTCCATGATTTCATAACATTTGTTATGACGTGATAAAGAAGGAATCTAGACAGGAACCAGATTATTTGATACAGACAGGAATTTATTCGTGGTGAAAGCGACTTTCTTTCCATGCAGGCTCGTAGGACGGATTTTTCAAAGTGTGTGTGTGTGGGGTGGGGGGGGGGGGGGGAGGGGGCATTTTCATGGTTCTATCGTCAGGTTTCCGTATTAGCATTATAAGACATTTTAAAGTCCCGAAATAAAAACTGGCGAAAAAAGGTGGGAGGCTAGGCCTGCCATGGAGTACAATTTTGACATTTCCAAGTTTATTTATCTGCGAGTGATTTATCTGTGGGACAGATTAATTTGTAAACAACTTAAAACAGTTTAAAACTAGGTCAGACAGTTAAAACAAAGATCATTTAAAAAAAAAAAAAAAACCCAGTATTTTACTGAAAAGAATGAATGAATGTTTAACAAAGCCCCAGCACATTTACTGAAAAGAAATACGCTCTCTATAGACATTAGGGCTGATAATAAGACATAAGATGTGGTGTATTTTATCAAACTGTCGGGTTGCGGCAAACAATATGTTGGAAACGGTTGATCTAATAGTCACTGATTAAACACGGTTATCCATCAACTATTTTTTTTTATCTCGGTTCTTGATAAGTCGAATTGAAATACATTTATTTATAGTCAGGATCAGTCCATATTCATTTGAGGGTATTGAGGATTTTCAAACATTCCTTCAATGAATGAATATTGTTAATGAATAAGGTCACGATGTTCCAAAACCCCAATTTCAAAATAACCGACCTTGGCCATAAAAAAAAGTCTCGGTGTTCCTAAATTTGGGATTCCTTCACAATCTTTCCATTTGTGTCTGACATGATTTCTTCGACTGCTGCCTTTGTCAGCTTATTGAGCGACAACACGGAGCGTCTTTTAACAAGAATCTAATGACGACTTCCACGAAATGACCCGGCTATTGAAAATGTTCTAACTTGTTAGTTTGACAGCTTCGATTTATAAGGCAATTTTACGCAGACGTTCAGCGAACGACTGGATTTCAAGGTTTCAATCTGAAAGTAAACAACCATTCGAAAAAAAGAGAAGAAAACGCAGAGAGGAGAAAGAAAAACGAATGTCTTTCGGACACCTCAGTATTGTTACTGGCCTCGGTGGCGCAGTGGTTAAGCCATCGGACTACAGTCTAGTAGGTACAGGGTTCGCAACCCGGTACCGGCTCCCACCGAGAGCGAGTTCTTAATCTTAAGGGCTCAATGGGTAAGTGTAAGGCCACTACACCCTCTTCTCTTTCACTAACAACTAACAACACAACTAACCTACTGTCCTGGACAGACAGCCCAGATAGCTGAGGTGTGTGTCCAGGACAGCGTGCCTGAATCTTAGTTGGATATAAGCACGAAAATAAATTGAAATGAAATGAATGAAATAAAATCAGCATTGTTTAGGGACCGGCCTCGGTGGCGTCGTGGTTAAGCCATCGAACATTTAATATATACATGTTGTATTTATTTATGTATTATATTGATATTGTAAATAAAAAAGATTTAAAAAAAACTATCGAACATAAGGCTGGTAGGTACAGGGTTCGCAGCCCGGTACCAGTCCCCAACCCAGAGAGAGCTTTAACGATTCATTGGGTAGGTGTATGGCCACTACACACTCTTCTCTCTCACTAACAACTAACAGACAACCCAGATAGCTGAGGTGTGTGCCCAGGGTAGCGTGCTTGAACTTTAATTGGATATAAGCACAAAAATAGGTTGAAATGAAATAAAATTGTTTATGGATTGGATATTAGGTACCAAGCTTATTGTAACTGTGACAGTTAACGAAGAACCCCGTGTCCGTAGTTTTAGCTAGTTTGTCATATTAAAAGCAAGAGGTCTTTTATATACGTCTTTCCTTATACAGAAAGAAAGAAAGAAATTTTTTATTTAACGACACACTCAACACATTTTATTTACGATTATTTGGCGTCAGATACAGATTTTGAGAGGAAACCCGCTGTCGCCACTACATGGGCTACTCTTTCCGATTAGCAGAAAGCGATCTTTTATATTTGCGCTTCCCACAGGCAGGATAGCACAAACCATGGCCTATGTTGAACCAGTTATGGATCAGTGGTCGGTGCAAGTGGTTTACACCTACTCATTGAGCCTTGCGGAGCACTCACTCAGGGTTTGGAGTCGGTATCTGGATTAAAAATCCCATGCCTCGACTGGGATCCGAACCCAGTACCTACCAGCCTGTAGACCGATGGCCTAACCACGACGCCACCGAGGCCGGTTTTCCTTATACAGAGTAGCGTAAATCAGGGATTTGTCATTAAATTCCATAGCAAGACCGTTCATACGTTGAGGATATCTAGATACAACAGTTGCATCATACGTATTGTAGAATGCTTAAAAGCTAGTCGTTAATTTACTTCTAGCTTTTGTTATACAGTTTATAAATTTGAACTGCACAATTATTGGTAATTTATTAAAGTAGTTTTATATTGCGAATTCCTGGATCAACGCGGATCTTGCAATAAAATTATTTTTAAAACACACGTACGCACAAACACGCACAAACACACGCATACTAGGTGTTTTGCATTGCAGTTACTGTTGCCTGTTGAACAACTCTTTGCTATATTTTCACTTGACAAGAAATTTCGCTAATCAAACTTTTGAAAACGAAATGTTCCCTAATACACGCACGCAAACCCTCACACACACGATAACAAACACGTGTGTATATAAACACAAACACACATACGCGCGCGCGCACGCACGCACGCACACACACATTGTTTTATACTACAATTACTGTTGCCTGTTGGTGGTTATTGTATACGTTTGCAATTTGTAGGAATTGATCAAGACAAACTGTATGCAAATTTAATTATATACTCTTGTTTTTCTACTTCTAAATGCAACTGTCAGGATATCACATTATTAATGTAGGATATCAATATATTGAAGTGTTTTCAACCTAGATTATGGAAAACTGTGGCCTTCGTGGTGAATATCAAATTCATATGATCGTGTTGACAATATAGTTACCAGGAGATAGATTTACAGATAATGTCAATGTATTCGTGCTAATGGTTTCTGAAGAAAACACCGAAGTGGTGCAAAGAACAAAGAAAAACAATGATGTGTTTTGCGTTTGTGTGTGTCTCTCTCTCTCTCTCTCTCTCTCTCTCTCTCTCTCTCTCTCTCTCTCTCTCTCTCTCTCTCTCTCTCTCTCTCTCTCTCTCTCTCTCTCTCTCGCTCTCTCTTTTGTCTGTCCCCTCTCTCTTTGTTCTCTCTCTCTCTCTCTCTCTCTCTCTCTCTCTCTCTCTCTCTCTCTCTCTCTCTCTCTCCACCACATAGACTACTTCTATCGACGCATCTAATTTTGGTTCAAAGACGCCTGTCGTGGGCACACTGATCAATCCATCCTGTTGGGTCCTGTCAGTTATTCTTTAGCTTGCTGGTAGCATTTCATTCTCGTTACGTCTCTCCTTGGTTCAACCACGCCTGTCGGGTACAGACTGATCAGTCCATCCTGTTGGGTCCTGTCAGTTATTCTTTAGCTTGCCGATAGCATTTCATTTTCGTTACGTCGGTCCTATTAGGAACATCAATTAAACTTCAAAGGGAGGTTTACACTGGATTAATTCAATCCACTTGTTGTTCAGTCAAAGGGAGAGTCACTTGAGACTAAGGGCATTATAACTACTAATTAAAACAGATTTATCCAGGAAATATCCCGCATTGTCCGCATTGCAACAAACTCCCTGCAGTCAATAGTGTTATACAAAAAAACCCAAGAAATATTCCAAAACCCGCGCACCGCATTCACCTTACCACGAGGGACAAATATCTGGTCAGAGGGTTCGCAAATGTTGATCAGGGTGTCTCTTTGGGGAGCCAAACATTCCCTTTAGGGAGCAAAACTACTCTGTCCATTGATGACCATGATCATAATAGCAGTATCACCACTGGTGTTGACCCTCTGTGTTTCGTGCTTGACAAACACTGGCGCTGCGTTGTATCAAAATGTATATTAAATCTTGCAAATGAGCTTGTTAAAAAAATGGACCAAAATCACTGGGCAGTGATGAACTAGGACAATAATTGATTATTCTGCGACAAAAGATAACTGATGATTTTTATAATATCATATGCTACCATGCAATTTATAGCTTATTATTTGATTTTGTGTCAAATATATTTTCTGCTATCTGTTACACAACTCTGTGTTTAATGGACTGACAAGGTAGCTGCAAACATACAACGAATGCTAGGTGTTATTGTTGATTCAGAATTATAAGAATCATGTCCCGAAGTATTCAAACTCAAAACAGCTTATCGATCATGTGAGTAATGTTGAAAACTACATATTAGATTTGTTTTTGTTTTTGTTTTTTTGATTGCACATTAATAACTTCGATTGTCGCAACCTGGATATTTCTTACAATCGGGCAATATTTTTAATTTAGTTTTTGCTTTTGAAATGTAGTTTTGGTGTTGTTGTTGTTGTTGCTCTCTCCTCCCCCCCCCCCCCCTCTCTTTCTCTCTTTCTCTCTCTCTCTCTCTCTCTCTCTCTCTCTCTCTCTCTCTCTCTCTCTCTCTCTCTCTCTCTCTCTCTCTCTCTCTCTCTCTCTTCTGACTCTCTCATATTCAATATTTACAATATTCAGGGTTTTTTCATATTTAGCAATTCAAATGTTCCGTTTTTATCACATTTAACAATTCAAATGTTTCGGTTGTCTCATGTTTTAACCATTCATATCTGGTTTTCTCTTTTTTAAAACTTAATGTGTTTTAACTTACTTGTCTTGAACGTTCTTGTCTTCATATTTTCTCAAATTTAATGTTTTAAATGTTTGGTTTTCTCATATTTAACATCTGCATTCGTCGTTATTCAAGTCTGTACCAAGCGTGCTCCAAATATATATCTTGGAATGTATGTGTTGCTTAATGATAGCAAACTGCGTCCTGAAAATATCAGGAAGTCTGTGTATACCTCTGAGAGAATATGAATTACGGTGTTCTAGTATTAGTTTGTTTTAAGCGAAAGCGAACGTAAGCGAACGTTAGCGAACCCGTTAGTCCCGCTGTTGTCATTCATTTGAGTGTGAAGTAAAACGGCCAGTCTAACGTACATTTTCCTTCTCCATACGATGGGCGAGACTTAGCCCAGTGGTAAAGCGTTCGCTTGATGCGCGGTCGGTCTAGGATCGATCCCTGTCGGTGAACCCATTGGGCTGTTTCTTGCTCCAGCCAGTGCACCATGACTTGTATATCAAAGGCTGTGGTATGTGCTATCCTGTTTGTGGGATGGTGCATATAAAAGATTCCTTGCTGCTAATCTAAAAGAGTAGCCCATGAAGTGGCGACAGCGGGTTTCTTCTCTCAATATATGTGTGTGGTCCTTAACCATATGTCTGAAGCCATATAACCGTAAATAAAATATGTTGAGTGCGTTTCCTTCCTTCCTTTCTCCATACGACTTAACGTTGTATACTGATTCTTACAAATCACTGTTGGTAGTATTATAATTGATTGCTAAACACCGGCATCGGTGGCACAGTAGTTAAGCCATCGGACTACAGGCTGGTAGGTACAGGCTTCACAGCTCGGTACTGACTCCAGCCCAGAGCGAGTTCTTTAGGGCTTAGTGGGTAGGTTTAAGGCCACTACATCCTGTTCTCTCTCACAAACCACTAACCAACTAACAACTAACCCACTGTCATGAGTTGCGTGTGTCCAGGACAGCGTGCTTGAACCTTAATTAGATATAAGCACGAAAATAAGTTGAAATGCAAAAAACAAAGGTTGCTAAACATTATGTTTGAAGGTATGTGCAGCATTGGTTAAACGATTTTTATAAATATATATTCAAGTGCTCTTTAGCCATTTGTGTTCATAGTTTCTGATGTCTTGAGACAATTTGTTTGTTTGGATGGTTGCTTGGTAGTTAGTTTTTTCTGTTGCAAAGATTAGCTTTAAATAAATAACATGAAGAAGAATACTACTGCTACTTGAAGTTAGCATAATGTTAAAATGGACTTTTCAATTATTTTCCCATGCTCTACATTTCTGACATTGATTAAAATGAAATAATGCCTTGCGTGAGACCTGCCTTCTGTTGTTTCTCATTCGCTGTCATCGTGGATAACCTAATCACCGTGCCTGCTCGATTAACGTGCAATAACTCTCTTTTTTTCTTAATAACCGCAACTCAACTTCACTGCACTGACTTCCAGTTGTGGACGTCCTTTCTTACATACCTTTCAATTCGCGTCCTCCACGCGCACCACACTTCCGACCGCCTACCGCGTCTGTGCACAAACTTACGGTACTCTTTTTTAGCATCATCTCACCGTGCTTGAACGACACTCTGCTTAAAATCAATACGGCAAAGCATCAAAGAACGTCGATGAAAATATAACAGAGCGGGTGCTCCCAGGTGCATGGACAATGTTCTGATTTGCCAGACCGAAAAGAGACGACGACGAAATGTTTTCTTTTGATGCCGTGTTTACGCTTCTTCTTCTTTTTCTTTTTCTTCTTCTTCTATGAGAAGACTTTTTGACAGATATTTATTTGTCTGACAATTAATCAGAATATCCTGTGGGGAAATGTCGGTTTCTTTAATATGCCAATCGTTGTGTCACTTTCGCTTTATCGTCTGAGACGTTGATGGTGGTTCGGGCATGTGGACAGTCTCCTGTGTTTGAGGAAGGGAACGAGTGTTCCTTCTAGGATAAGCTAACGGATGCGCTGACACAACGTGGATTCGTCCACATGGAAAAGGAAAGGTTACTAGAGAAGCAGCGGCTTGTTCTGCACCTGTTTGAGTCACTTGCCACGTGAGTACCTGTCTTTATAATTAACTCGCACACCCTAGGGACCATGTAAAATGTCCAGTATTAAGAGGTATACGGTTTAGAGAGGTTACGTTGCTTACTGAATTTTAAAAAAGGACCGCAACAAATGTCTGGTTTT
>NC_054708.1:30705116-30775116 GCF_016097555.1 Gigantopelta aegis
GCTAGATTTTACCAAACAGAATCACATACGCGTCACTGTTAACGTAATATCAATCAAATTATGACCAATAAATATGAGTACTGCAACCCCTCCTGCAAGAAATATTAATTTAAAATATATTATATAAATATTCGTTATTTGAGTCTCATTTTAAACACTTTATTATTGTATAAATGTTACTTAATTCCGCAAAAAAAAAAAAAATTATGTTCTTACAAATAGTACTTATCTTTTCCATAAAAGCTTGCTTACCCTGTCCTGCCCAAAAAAAACACCCGAAAAAACAGAGGCCAAAAGTGGTTTGTGGTCGTGAGTTATGGCTGTCGCAACATCAAAAGATCAGAAAGAAAGAAAGAAGTGTTTTATTTAACGACACACTCAACACATTTTATTTACGGTTATGTGGCGTCAGACATATGGTTAAGGACCACACAGATTTTTACGACAGGCAGCAAGGGATCTTTTATTTGCGCTTCCCACGGGCAGGATAGCGTAAACCATGGCCTTTGTTGAACCAGTTATGGATCACTGGTCGGTACAAGTGGTTTACACCTATCAATTGAGCCTTGCGGAGCACTCACTCAGGGTTTGGAGTCGGTATCTGGATTAAAAATTCCTTGCCTCGACTGGGATCCGAACCCAGTACCTACCAGCCTGTAGACCGATGGCCTGCCAAGACGCCACCGAGGCCGGTTCAAAAGATAAGAGTCCTTAAAGTAAATCATTTGGACTGATTGTACGTCGTGTTCGATTTTCAAAACTAGTTTGTCGGTGTTATATCAGATCTGTTCCATGTGTACATCTATTCCACACCAGTGTAAGATATTGCTCATGTCATAACAATCACTCAATATCTAACTAGTGTAATATTGGCGTGACGTGAGCGTGACGTAGATCACTTGCTAGTCTGTTCGTAGAACAATAACGTGTAAGTAGGTCTCGACATCTGCTTACGTCTGCGTTGCGGCTTGTTTGCAGTTGGTTTGTAACAAATAAAATACTAAACTAGCTTGTCTGTCATACCATTTTTATGAAACTCGTGAACACTGTTGGTATCTGACTCGCTTTCACTCATTTCATAAAAATGGTATGACAGGCAAGCTCGTTTAGTATTCTATATATATGTATTTCTGATTTACTGCGCACACATGCGTTGGGAAGAATTATTGTCTTGGAGGGGTGGGTGAATGGGTGCATACAGATGTGAAAATGTGTATGTAATGTGGCTAATTTTTCATTTTCATTTTAACTTCCATTTTTGTGCTTATGTCCAATTAATGTTAGAGGACGCTATCCTGGGCACACACTTTATCTGTACTGTCTGTCCAGGAAAGGAGTTAATGGTTAGTGTATGAAGTCGGTGAATTGGCCTTAAATCTTCATGTTACGGTACTAAACACATCTGGGTCTCGATCTGGCGAGTGTGGCAAAGACATATATCTGGTGTATTTTAACCTCTGCGTCTGTAACTGTTACTTGCTTTCAATATATATATATATATATATATATATATATATATATATATATATACATATACATATACATATACATATACATATACATATACATATACATATACATATACATACACATACACATACACATACACATACACATACACATATACATATACATATATATATATATATATATATATATATATATATATATTACACGGACTCGCTCCAGCCAGTGCACCTCGACTGGTATATCAAAGACAGTGGTATGTGCTATCCTGTTTGTGGGATGGTGCATGTAATAGATCCCTTGCTATTAATGGAAATATGTAGCGTGTGTCCTCTCTAAGACTATATGTCAAAATTACCACATGTTTGACATCCAATAACCGATGATTAATAAATCAATGTGCTCTAGCGGTGTCGTTAAACAAAACAAACTTTTTTCTCTTTTTTTTTACATTACACGGAACACAGCGCACGTGGTGTAGGGCAGGGGCGTGACAGCACAGAGTTTAACGTCCTCCTTGTTTTACGTGATATCGATTTCCCATCACTTACGACGGCGTCCTATAGCGTCCTTATAACACGTGGTTCGACTATCGACGACGACAACAGTGCACATCAGTCCGTGTATTCAGTTACTAATTATCGAAAGAATGATCACAATAAAAACAACTACGGTCAGACACTGACAGGTAAATTAGACATAATTAGTTTGTGATGGCGTGCTTGTGCCTTAGACTTGGACACTGAGCCAAGCAGTGCGGCTATATATGAGCGTGTTGTAGAATGCTTCCAAACGTAGTTACCAGCTTTGTACGTATTAACGGTTGAGCCATTGAAAAGTCATATTTCCCGCTATTTGTAAGTTTTTTCTTTTAAAAAAAACCCCCAGACCGGGTAGAGATGGGTAGATTGGCAATTCAAATGATAATAAAACCGTTATGGTGTGTGTGTGGAGGAGGAGGAGGGGTGTGGGGTGGGGGGGGGGGGGGGGTGTGTGTGTGTGTGTTCCACACAAGTATTTTGCCGTGATATGTAATGCAGTGGTTAAAGCTGATAGGTACTGGGTTCAACTCCCGGTACGCACTCCCACTCTGATCAAGTCGCAACGGCTAAGGCCCAAAACACACCGATGCTGGGTCTGGGTCTGGGGCATATGATACCAGTCAAAAATGAAACACAGTGTATCAAAGCAGACAAAACACACCGCGTCTGTTCTGGCGCGAACTACAGACCTGGCAACAGACGACAAAGAACATGCGCAATATTTTCCACACTGCCACAGATTGGTAGCTGTAGCCTGTACGAGTCGCATTTTTTTTTTCTTCTTAATATACAACAGGAAAGATATATACTAGTCAAAGTAGGAAGGAAAGAAGGAACTGTTTTATTTAACGAAGAAACTATATACATATACATATACATATACATATACATATACATATACATATATATATATATATATATATATATATATATATATATATATATATATTATGGTACATACTGTGGTCACGTTATTTGTCATAAAAACCGCTGATGTATCCAGTGACCCCATATCACCCATCCATCTGTCTGTCTACCAGTCTGTGTGTCTGTCTGTCTCCCTCCCTCCCTCCCTGTCTCTCTATCTCTGTCTGACCGTTATCCTTTCCATCTCTGCCTCTTTCCTCCCCCCTCTCTCTCTCTCTCTCTCTCTCTCTCTCTCTCTCTCTCTCTCTCTCTCTCTCTCTCTCTCTCTCTCAATCTCTCCCTCACGTTGTTTCCTCTCTCATTCGCTTTCTCTTTCTAGTCTCTCTTTTCTGTCTGTCTGTCTCTCTTTCTCCCTTCTCTTTCTCGTTTCTCTTTCTCTTTCTCGTCTCGTCTCGTCTCGTCTCGTCTCGTCTCTCTCTCTCTCTCTCTCTCTCTCTCTCTCTCTCTCTCTCTCTCTCTCTCTCTCTCTCTCTCTCTCTCTTTCTAGTCTCTCTTTTCTGTCTGTCTGTCTCTCTTTCTCCCTTCTCTTTCTCTTTCTCGTCTCTCTCTCTCTCTCTCTCTCTCTCTCTCTCTCTCTCTCTCTCTCTCTCTCTCTCTCTCTCTCTCTCTCTCTCTCTCTCTCTATATATATATATATATATATATATATATCTGTGTATGTTTGTGTGTACGTATGTATGTATGTATGTATGTGTATATATAACCTCTCTCTCTCTCTCTCTCTCTCTCTCTCTCTCTCTCTCTCTCTCTCTCTCTCTCTCTCTCTCTCTCTCTCTCTCTCTCTCTCTCTCACACACACACGCACACATACACACAATTTGATATGTCTTTTTTCACATTAACCTATTGGTTTTCTCTATACAAATACCACCGTGTTATGTTACGGTTCTCTTCTAATACAATACTTCTATTACTGTTAATTCAGACTGAGCCTTTAGCTATTGATGTGCGTTGTTTAATGTGAGCTAAAGACAGGAAATATTACAAAATATTATCACAAAAACCAATTAGCTGGTTACGATCGCATTATATTGGAGTAAAACGTCATGTCTGTTGACATATTCCGTGCAGAATGCGGTAAGTAACGGTAAGTGACGCAAACAAGTTTCAAAACGTAACACTAATCACAAAATCATGTTAAAACAAATGGAGCTTGCAAGATCGCCAGGCATATTCGCGCTAAAACGCCGTTGCCGCTTGGCTTGGCCATCAGAACGTCTGCGATTGATTGCTTGTTTTTCTGCCTTGTCTGTCGTCTGAATGTGCCAAAGTTCCGAGCGTGTTGCCTAATGTATAATGCATCAAAGAAGTTTTTTGTTTTTTTTTAATCATTGCTGTCGACAGTGTATCAATGTTTTATGGTTTACACCTAACTTAATGGATTCGCCGATGTGAGTTAGCACAAGCCATGGACGCAGGGAGATCAGGGGGTGCATACATAATGTGCATCGGGGTACTTACTGTTAAATTAATAGTTTGCTGGAAATATTTTAACAGTACTATTGTGAGACCACTGACAGACTCGCGCATGCTCAGTTCTCGGGATTTTGTTGTTGTTGTTACGTCATTTCCGGTTTCTGGAGTGTTCGTTGTTCAAATGTTCAAACGTTTAAAATAAATCCACGTTGTCGGATGTTCAAAACATAATTTTGTTTAAAGTTCTTCACTTATTGTGAATTGTTATCAACGATAATCAATGCATACGTGTATTGTTACACACCACATGGGTGCATACACATTTTTGCACATTGGTGTGCATGCGTATTGTTACCACCGATGAAAAACAAATGTTTTGTTTAACGACACCACTGGAGCATATTGATTAATTAATTAAAATCATTGGCTATTGGCTGTCAAACATTTGGTAATTCTAACTCATAGTCAAAGGAAACCAGCTTCATTTTTTTTTCTTCTAATGAAGCAAGGGATCTTTTTATATGCGCTTTCTCACAGACACGAAATAACATACCACGGCCTTTGTCCAGTTGTGTTGCACTAGTTAGGATACCACCAATGATGTTTACATGTAGTTTATATTTACAGCTATGTATGTATATAGAAGAGGGCCTCGTAAGTTGTCAAACTTGTGCCCGATTCTTTTGTTATTTATAAAATAAAATATGTTTTCAATCAATCAATGATTATGCACTGTGGGTGGTTCATACACATATGGCTACACACCGGGGTGGGGGGGGGGGGGCATATTATGTATTTGTGGACATCGGGGTGCATATACCTTGCGACATATTGGGGTGCATCTCATACGCGTTGTTACACACTACGGGCGTATGCGCATTGCTACACAACGTGCTTGAGTGTTAATATACTGATGGAAAGAAATAAAGGAACACATCAATTTGTAGACCAAATTCAATTCACTACTAGCGTAGAAATGTCTGTATTTCATACCAAGTTATAATGTGAGATTGAATATTTGTGGTGTTGAATGATCTGCCTGTATGTTCCCAGTCAACTTCGGACAATATCAATTGATGTTTGATGCAGTCATTATTTCTTGTTGCTATCTGTGCGATCCTTTATTTATTTCCATCAGTATATAAGCACAATAATAAACGCACATGAAGACGACACTGTGCATTTATTGTCACTAAGCAAATCGACGAAGAAGAAAAAGTGATTTTGTTTAATAAAACAACTAGAGCACATCGATTAATTAATCATCGGCTATTGGATGTCAAACATTTGGTAACTGTGACACTGTATTCTTCAGAAAAAAACCCTGCTACATCTTTCCATTAGCAGCAAAGGATAGATATTTCATATGCTGTTTCCCACATACAGGACTGCACATACCACGGCTTTTGATATATCAGTCGAGTGGCATTGCTCGGGACGGGGGTGGTACGACCATACGATCCATCATCCCAAGCTATCGCTCTACCGAATAAGTTAAATCCCGCTTTTTCAAATCAACATCCTGTGTATCAATTTAAAGGGACAGACCCTAGTTTCTAAACATTAAGGCATATTGATCATTATTAGAGCCGTCTAGGATCACTGAAATCAGACATTACTTAGATTGTATTGTTTAGATTATCCATTCCCGAACAGCCGAAGTGTTTCCAGTCATCCTGGTGTTTCTTGTTTAGATTATCCATTCCCGAACAGCCGAAGTGTTTCCAGTCATCCTGGTGTTTCTTGTTTAGATTATCCATTCCCGAACAGCCGAAGTGTTTCCAGTCATCCTGGTGTTTCTTGTTTAGATTATCCATTCCCGAACAGCCGAAGTGTTTCCAGTCATCCTGGTGTTTCTTGTTTAGATTATCCATTCCCGAACAGCCGAAGTGTTTCCGGTCATCCTGGTGTTTCTTGTTTAGATTATCCATTCCCGAACAGCCGAAGTGTTTCCAGTCATCCTGGTGTTTCTTGTTTAGATTATCCATTCCCGAACAGCCGAAGTGTTTCCGGTCATCCTGGTGTTTCTTGTTTAGATTATCCATTCCCGAACAGCCGAAGTGTTTCCAGTCATCCTGGTGTTTCTTGTTTAGATTATCCATTCCGAACAGCCGAAGTGTTTCCGGTCATCCTGGTGTTTCTTGTTTAGATTATCCATTCCCGAACAGCCGAAGTGTTTCCAGTCATCCTGGTGTTTCTTGTTTAGATTATCCATTCCCGAACAGCCGAAGTGTTTCCGGTCATCCTGGTGTTTCTTGTTTAGATTATCCATTCCCGAACAGCCGAAGTGTTTCCAGTCATCCTGGTGTTTCTTGTTTAGATTATCCATTCCCGAACAGCCGAAGTGTTTCCAGTCATCCTGGTGTTTCTTGTTTAGATTATTCATTCCCGAACAGCCGAAGTGTTTCCAGTCATCCTGGTGTTTCTTGTTTAGATTATCCATTTCCGAACAGCCGAAGTGTTTCCAGTCATCCTGGTGTTTCTAATAACCACAAATTGCATTTTTCATATCTTTAAAAACGCACGTGCGTCTCAGAAGTAACGATGATGGAGTCGCGTTTTAGACTATTTTTTAAGGGTATTTCTACGTCACAGACTCTTGTTTCACTCTGTTGTATCCAAATTTGTTACAGGTTTGTAAATTAACCAAACTTAATGTCCACTTTTACGGGTTGAAACTAGGGTCTAGGTGAAAAATATGCCTTAGTGTTTAAAAGCTAGGGTCTGTTCCTTTAAACTAAGAATGTTTGATTGTCGATATACTTTGTCTATTATTAGCTAATCGGGGTCACATAACACGTTACATTTTAATATTCTGTTATTTCTTTTCACATGGCGAAATAGTTGTACCTTAGAAGGCAGCAAAGAATAAAATAGCGATAACACACGAATTTAAAACTGCATGTACACTGACGTTTTCATTCATTATGGTTCAAGCACGCTGTCGTGGGCACACACCTCAGCTGCATGTCTGTTCAGGACAGTGGGTTAGTGGTTAGTTGTTAGTGGTTAGTGATAAAGAACAGGGTGTAATGGTCTTACACCTACTCATTGAGTCGTTAAAACTTTCTCTCGGTGGGAGCCGGTACCGGGTAGCGAACCCTGTACCTAAGAGCCTTATGCCCGACGTCTTAACCACAACACCATCGCGAGGCTGGTATATTGACGTGTTGATATGTTTTGCAATAACAGACGATGTTAAAACTCGCTCTCGGTGGGAGCCGGTACTGGGCTGTGAACCCTGTACCTACCAGCCTGTAGTCCGACGGCTTAACCACAATACCACCAAGGTCGGTATGTTTTGCAATAACAGACGATGTTATTATAAAGTGGAGCGGTATTACTGCTTTAAATACAATTATAACAATTAAGTTATAGGCTATTAGTATTATGATCTTGACAGCCACCATCATCATCATCATCATCATCAACAAAAACTCTGTCTCGACGCGAGGAGGTCTGAGACTTCCGGATCGGATCACTTTGTTGTCGTACATCTAAGCTGCTTGTGCTGATATCTCGAGATTAGCGCCCAAAACAAACGTCACTTCACGTCCTTAAACCTGCCTCTTCGCAAGACGAATTTTCAGAACTCCCATCAGACAAACGGTATCGGCTAGATCCCGTAAGCCTTCCATCGCCGACATATCCAATTAATTAGTGACGAATTATACATCATATTCTTTGATCATGAAACTACAGGGCGCTTTCGGATTTAAAATTATTATTTGGTCTTAGTTTAAATTAATTAGAGTAGTATAAATAATCCGAGATTTTTTTTTTTTTTTGGGATGCCTAATCCAGTTGCTCCTAATTCCATTAAACTCGTTTGGTTGATCAATAATTTTATTATAGTTTTATAGTTAAATTATAACTCTGAACATTTATTATGTTGTAATATAACTTAGGTCTCACTGCACACATGTCATCTTCCATTGAAATCCATGTTAAATTACCCAACTTCAAATGAAGATTTCCAATAGAACGGGTTCTCGTTGTCACTAACAACATACCAAATTGCGATCATACATTACATAAAAGCATTTATTTTCACTCAAAGATTGAAAACATTTTCGTCTCAGTTTTTTGCTATGTGACCGCATCTTGCTGTAGTACCGGTCTGAACAGTTAGTTCATTAACCGATTCACTCCGGCTGTCTCTCCCGCTATACACCCATGTCCTAAAAGGTCAATGCACATTATTACGACATAACATAGGCAAAATACAGCTAGAAGGCTTACCATTAAACATAAAAATTGTTTTAATTATTTCCCAATTACTAGAACTGAATATGTGAACCACAAACATACATGTATGTCATAATTAGGGACTATAGTGGATGAATGAACTCTCACCCAGAATTTTCTAAATTGTGGCCTGTTTACACCTACCCCGTTCCGTCCATGGGCGTACCAACTGGCGGATGTCAGAAGTCGGGCCCTGTGAGGTGGTGGGGACGGGCGGGGGGGGGGGGGGGGGCGTGTCTAATATTGAGATGATAAGAACAAGTTAATGGCTTGTGAATTGGTTTGAAAGAAAATACCATATCGAAGCGAATTTAGCTTTGTCTAAATGAAATCAGATGAGACAAACTGATTTAGACCTCTACACGTTTTAGTGCCTAAAAAGTGCCTTTAAATTCGTATGTCGAGATGGAAATCAGCGGGTATACGAACAAGCACAATCTACGATGCACCGGAACACATTTGCAACTTTAGTGTATTTGCCGTTTACATCGGAAATAACATGCCAACCGAATGACTAACTGAAAGGAGAAACTAGACAGGCTGGGCTATCCATATGGTTCTTGTATCCCCATGAACGATTTAGCACCTATGTTCTACCTAATTCGATAGCTGAATGAAAAAGCATCCGGCAGTGACAAAAAAGGCGATAATGAGTATTTGTGTTGAGCTCGTTACAAGGTTGTTTTTCTTGCTAGTCGTGTGTGCGGTACCTGTAATAAAAATGCTCCAGGTGTTTTAGACACATTCTATAGTTTGTACATATGGTTTCGTCTCAGGTGGATAGTGTTTCCACGAATGTTACAGTTGCAACACCCGTAACCTTGGGTTCAACGATAGCGAGTGTTACCGAGTTATCTGGTAAAGCACCCGCCTGACGCGCGGTCGGTTTGGGATCGATCCCCGTCGGTGGGCCCATTGGGTTATTTCTCTTTTCAACCAGTGCACAGCGACTGATATATCAAAGGCCATGGTATGTGCTATCCTGTCTATGCTGCTAATCGTAAAGAGTAGCCCATGAAGTGGCGACAGCGGGTTTCCTCTCGCAATGTCTGTGTGGTCCTTAACCATATGTCCGACGCCATATAACCGTAAATGAAATGTGTTGAGTGCGTCGTTAAATAAAACATTTCCTTTCTTCCTCTCTCTCTCTCTCTCTCTCTCTCTCTCTCTCTCTCTCTCTCTCTCTCTCTCTCTCTCTCTCTCTCTCTCTCTCTCTCACACACACACACACACACACACATACACACACACTCACACTCTCTCTCACACATATACACACAGACACACACACACACGCAAACATGTACACACACACACACACACACACACACACACATTTTAGCTGGGGGGGGGGGACCTATATCCTGGCCTTCCAGCTTAAGAGTTGGGGAGGCCAGTCAAACAAAAATTGATATTGAGATATATTCATATTCAAATTGTAATTTAATGATGTAAAAATGCCCACAAACAATGATAAATCTTTCGTCAAGTGTTAGTACCTCCTACACACATTACAACCACAATAGGAGATCTGTTTAATTATCCACCTAAATGTACTGTCTGTATAAGTAACGTACATGTATGTGTCCTCTATTGTGTTTTAACTGCTACTATATTTTAAAAAGTAATAGTACCATTATTATTTGCCTGTGGGAATTATCTTGATTTTAGCTGATGCGAGCGCTTCTTGGCGTTACGAAACGCTTACTAGATGTTGTATGTGTGTGTGTGTGTGCGTGCGTGTGTGTGTGTGTGTGTTTCTTATGAGGTTTTTGTGTGGGGTTTTGGGGGTTTTTTTTATTGTTGTTAGGTTTGTTTGGGGGATTTTGGGAGGGAGCGGAGTTTGGGATGGGTATTGTTTTTGGTTATTTTGGTGTTTTGGGGCGGTTTATTGGGGTTTTGAGTTTGGTTCTCTCTCTCTCTCTCTCTCTCTCTCTCTCTCTCTCTCTCTCTCTCTCTCTCTCTCTCTCTCTCTCTCTCTCTCTCTCTCTCTCTCTCTCTCTCTCTCTCACGCGCTTCTCATTAAATAACTATAATTATAATAGAGCTGGAACAAGTTAAATCGTTATCGGGCGTTTGTGATAAAATCTATAAACTGAACGCAGACTCTCCTACAGATTACTTCACATTTTGCGCATGGATTGCTCTCCCTTTCATCGATCGATCCTGGCGGTAACGGATAATGTCTTTGTGAATATAATATGTCAACCACTCGGCGGGTCCGTCTTAGAGGATCCAATAGTTTACAAAAACTTTGTTGAAACAGTAGTTATTTAATCAATGGATGCGTAGACGTATCAACAAGAAAGGAATCGCATATAATTTACTCTACTATTTATTTATTTATGCATTTATGCATTTAGTCGCTCGATACCAAAGCAGTTTATTTTAAGTGTGGTTACCTGCGCATATAGTGGGATTTTCTAGGAATAATGATACCTGAGAATTAATCAATTAAAAATTCAATACTAGACGCAAAATTCAGATTTGAAGATTTAAAAAAAATCAGTATTCGGTTTTAAAAGGATTTGGAATCCAAGACTGGAAGAATCAGTAATTCCATATTCTACCATGCGTGAATTTAACAAGAATTTTTTAAATCTTTATTTCGGAATTATTCTAAATTTGATTATCAATTCTTGTAAGTTTTGGTGCGAAACGTAGCCCAGTGGTAAAGTACTCATCTGATGCGCGGTCGGTCTGAGATCGAACTCCGTTGGTGGGTGGCCCATTGGGGTATTTATCGTTCTAGCCAGTGCACCACAACTGGTATATCAAAGGGTGGTATATGCTGTCCTGTCTGTTGTGTGATGCATGTAAAAGATCCCCTGTTACTCACTTCACAGAATAAATCGTTCGCCCTTTTCATTACTAATGGAAAGATGTAACGGGTTTCCTCTCTAAGATTATTGATAGGCCTCAGATTACAGTTATCTTCCCATTTGGTTGTCCAAAATCCGGAAGTTTCACCGCGCAAGTAGTCTGCTGTTTGACTGTGATTATTTCATGGCAGACAGCTATGAAGTGGCAACTGTTTGACTGAAGTGACAGGGGATAGCATGTAGTTTGTAAACATGTGTAACTTGTTGACATTGAAGACTTGTTTGTGGTAATTCCGGCCCATGCAAAAGTAGTGCTTTTTGTGTAAAATGGGTGTACTCCGGCCTGGTTTAGAGGGTGTGTCTGTTTAAACCAATATGCTGGGAGAAAGAGCTGGACAACAGGGGTTGTCCTTTTCAGGGTATGTGTCCCCCATGCAGGCAAAGGTACATACAAAACTTCACGGGCCTGCTGATATTAATAAAAATGTTATAGCCACTAAGGCTATATAGAAACATATAGCGAAATTAATTGTGGTCTGAGGCCATATAAAAATTACCAAATGTTTGACATCCCAATAGCCATTGTTTAATAAATCAATGTGTTTTAGTGGTTTCATTATACAAAACAAACTTTAACTTTCTTGTGAGTTTTGGTTTTTCTTTTCTAGACTTGTTGGTCGTAAACGTAATGATAATACCATCGAAGACCAACATACTAATACCATCAATCTTTCATCAAAACTTTCGTCAGTAATGTTTCCAAATGAACCTTATTTTTGATTTCACAGTTTATGACGGCTGTCTTTTTTAAACTGTCTCGGTAATGCCTTCTTTATAAAACTGTCGTTACAATTCATTGTCAGTTCCTTAGAGAAAATGTCTAATTTGACAAGATTGTATTGTCAGTAAATTCCCTATACGGTGCATAAACATACAGCTGGTTTTGGCTGCGTGGTGATTAGTCCACCGATTTCAATGCCGATAGGTGCTGGTTTTTCTTCCCAGTAGCAGAGTACACCCAGAATGTGGCTTCGAATACCCTGGTTTCTTTCTCAACAGCCACTAAACAGTTTTTCTCGTTTGACGATACCACTGGAGCACATTGGTTAATTAATCATCGGCTATTGGATGTCAAACATTTGGTCATTCTGACTCGTAGTATTAATTTTTCTTAATGCAGCAAGGGATCTTTTATATGCACTTTCCCACAGACAGGAAAGCACACATACCACGGCCTATGACTAGTTGTGGTGCAAAGGTTGGAACGAGAAAAACCCAATCATTTGAATGGATTCACCGAGCACTCAACCGAATGAGCTAAATTCCGCCCCCCCCCCCCCATCCCATACCGCCACTAACTACTATTGACCACTAGATAAAGAGAGAGAGGGGGGGGGGGAGGCAGAGACAGAAACAAAGGGAGAAAGAAAGGGCAAGAGGGACAGACAAATATACATACAGAGAGAGAGAGAGAGAGAGAGAGAGAGAGAGAGAGAGAGAGAGAGAGAGAGAGAGAGAGAGAGAGAGAGAGAGAGACGGGGGGAGGGGGGGGCAGAGTTAGGCAGACACAGATAGAGAGACGTAAGGGATTTTTTTTTAATGGAGGGGAGGGTCTGTTTTTTTCTTGTTTCTATTACAATAAACCATACATCTCTTTTATTGAATCAAGCTGCAATCTCCGCCTTTCTGTTTTTCCTTCTTTGTGTTTGTTTTTTGTTCCTCTTTTAAATTCTTTCCGACGTTTTTCTTTTTTCTTTTGAATGCTATAGCGCAACTGCACACATAACATAACACATTGATACCAAAATCAATGACATTTCAATGCATTTGCTGCCGCAATTGATTGCACACTTCATGATGGAGGAAATAAAACGTCGTTTCCAATGGTAACTGTAGTGGCAAATCTTGTCGTAGGCGGAATTTTTTTATTAGCATTGACCTCTACCTCATTGAAACACCTGTATGAAATTCACTCGATATATGGAGTTTTGTTCCATGTCTCTTTGTAATTATTATATTGAAGAAAAAAACTCCAGAAAGAAACCAACATACTCGTTAATTGAAGAACGGCTACATTTTTGCTAAACAAGGACATGATGTGTTTTGTCAGTTTGAAAAGTGTGTGTTTGTTATAAGGTCTCACTACACAGATGTCATCTGCCATTGAAACTCATGTTAAACTGCCCAACTTCAAGCGAAGATTGCCCATAGAACGGGTTCTCGTTGGCACTAACAACATACACCATTGCGAACATACATTATATAAGCATTTATTTTCACTCCAAAATTGAGAACATTTCCGTCTCAGTTTTTTGCTATATGACCGCATCTGACTGTAGTACCGGTCGGAACAGGTGGTTCATTAACCGATTCACTCCGGCTGTCACTTGCGCTGTATACCCATGTCCCAAAAGGTCGATGCACAACATTACAAAATAACATGGGCAAAATACAGCCAGAAGGCTTACCATTAAACATACATATTGTTTTAATTCTTCACCATTTCCTAGAAGTGAATATGTGAACCATAATATGTGTCACAATTAGGAACTATAGTGGACCGTGATCAGTGAACTCTCACCCGGAAGTGATCTGTGTAGTGAGACCTAAGGTGAACTATAAAGGTGTTTATACTTTACCTGTGATGAATTCCTTGAGTTAGGGTTTCCTAAATGACCGACTTAATGATGTTATATTTGCATTACCGTTTGTACTCTTTGCACCGCACAATTCTATATCCCATTATTGGGGGTTTTCTGGATTCCAGGAGAGGGGGTGTATTTTGTTTCTTGTTTTGTTTTGTTTTTGTTTTGTTGGGGGGGGGGGGGGAGGTTGGGTTTTTTGTTGTTGTTTTGGGGTTTTTTTGGGGGTTTTTGTGTGTGCTGTTTTGGGGGGGGTGGGGGGGGTGCGGGGATGTTTGGATGGGGATGGGGAGTTTGTGCTTGTATGTTTTCTTTTCTATTTGGTTTGGTTTGGTTTTGTTAGTTGGGGGGTGTCGGGTTTTTTTGTGGCAGTTTTGTGGGGTGGTCTTCCTTAGCTTTTCTTTTGGAGGAAGGTGGGGGTTACCTTATTTTTTGTTTTTTTCTGTTGTTTATGTTTTGTTCTCTGTATTTGATTTGTTGTCTTTTGTCTTTTTTTTTATTTGTTTGTGGGGTAGTTGCTTTTTAGGTGTTTTTTTTAATTGTATTCTTTTTGGGTGGTGTTTTGTTTTGGGGGTTTTGGGGTGGGGTGGGTGGGGTTTTTTTGGGGGGGTGTTGGAGGGGTTTTTGAGGGTAGGGATGTTTGTTTGGTTTTGGGGGTTTTTTCGTGGGGACAGGGATTTTGGAGGGGAATGAAACATTAAAACTTCCGTTCGTTAGTCCACCAGTCTTCACACGTCCGGCTTTCCTTTCTCTGAAAACAACAACAACAAAACACTGACGTCATTTCCTGGGAAGACAACTCAGATAGCTGAGATGCGTGACAGAGATAGCATGCTTGAACTTAAATTGAATTAAAGCAGGTTTCCGTGTTGTCTTCGTTCTCTGTGTCATCAGTGTTAACTTCCGATATTAATCTGGTGTACTAGCCACGGCAATTTCTTTTGATTCGTCCATTTAATTATTCATTCACTAATTCACGCAGTCAATCATTTATTCATTCATATGCATGGTTTTAGCTTTTATCTGTGTTGTCGCACATTGTATAGTAACGCGATTAATGTGGTGAGCAGTGGGGTCTTTTCTTTCATTTACAGTCCTCTAGTATATATTATAACAATAACACCATTTATTAGTTTTTGTTTAACGACACCACTAGAGCACATTGATTAATTAATCATCGGTTATTTGATGTCAAACATTTGGCAATTTTGACATATAGTCTTATAGAGAGGAAACCCGCTACATTTTTCTTTTAAGGGATCTTTTTATATGCACCATCTCACAGACAGCACAGCACATACTACGGCCTTTGACATAGCAGTTGTGGTGCACTGGCTGGAACGGTAAATAGCTACTCTTAATTATGCGTTGTCAGTTGACAATGGGTCTTTTATATGTACTTCCCCGCAGACAGTAGGGCACATACCACGGCCTTTGACCAGGTGCAGTGCACTGGTTGGAACGAGAAAAAAACCCCAGTCAGTTGAATGAATCAACCAAGGCGACGCAAGCACATCAAGCGATCACTCAACCGACTGAGCTAAATCCCGCCCCCACCAGTTATTAATACAAATGGTTTTATTAAACGTGTGTTTTGCAAATACAATGGGGAATATGTGTAACTGTTTGCAGTCTTATTTGACTCATAATGACACTAAATTGCCATATAGATCGATACGCAAAAACTCATTAATTTAATTTATGATGAAATAATGCGAATCGAAAACGACAAATGGCGTCAAACGAAATACTGCGATAAATCACTCAGTATTTGTCTTGATTGTACAATACTTGGCAAAACGGTTATTATTTTGCACTTAGGTGTTATAATGCATAAAACAAACCTTTACAATTCTATTGTATTTTGTTGGACATTAAGGAAAAATGTCATTAATGTCAAACTTTTTCTTCCCCGAATCAGTAAAGCCTTTATTGAATTTTATGGGCTCGTTAAGGCAAACTTCGCCATCTTGGTAACAAGTGACGCATTACATGTTGCGTTATTAGTCTTCGCGGTATTCAATCCGTCCTCATTGAAGACGCATTACGCAGTGAGTGTGTAACGCTACTGCAGAACTTAGGTATCGCTGGGAACTATTTTCAGTCAAAGGGGTAATTAATGACTTTAATGTCGTCGTATATTGCAGTCTCCGTCGGCTTTTTTATGGTCCAATATAAACGCATTGGTGTTTTTTTGTGTAGGTGGATTTTTTTTTTTTAATAGTTTTTTTTTATTTTTTTTTATTTGGTAGAGGTTTTTTTTGTACAGTTTTATCGTTATCATTATGTTTTGTAGGGTTTTTTTAAATTCTTAATTCTTGCTTTATACACGACCGCTGACGGTGGTTTGTGTCCAAAGTGAGCGTGCTTGAACCGTTTGTTTTGTTTAACGACACCACTAGAGCATATTGATTAATTAATCGTCGGCTATTGGATGTCAAACATTTGGTAATTTTGACATATAGTCTTAGAGAGGAAACCCGCTACATTTGTCCATTAGTAGCAAGGGATCTTTTATATGCACCATCCCACAGACATGATTGCACATACCACGGCTTTTGATATACCAGTCATGGTGCACTGGCTGGAACGAGAGATAGCCCAATGGGACAGGGATCGATTCCAAACCGACCGCGCATCAAGTGAGAGCTTTACCACTGGGACCCATTAGCACATTAAGTATCATACACTTAAAAAACTGATATATTTTCCATTCCTCAATACTATTTGCATACAATATTAATATTGCACTGGATCCAGTCAACCATAATTTTGACACAAGCTTATTTCCACCGAAGGTTCAAGCACGTCTGTCTTGGGAACATCCTTCAAGTTACCCTGGAAATGTATCCAAAACGGATACAGTGGTTCCGAAACATTTATTGGATTTTAATTTTTTATTAAAACTATAATATTCTATAAAATGGCATCGATGTACAATTTGCGTTTGCTTTGTGTTGACGAATTTTCTTTATACATCTTCTGTTTTTTTCTCTATTTTACAGTACTTAACTTGTGGTTTCAGAATTTTCTATTACAACGTCTATTATTGATAGGAAAAGAAGTGTGTACACTAAGTGCTGATAATGAATTTCCTTTGCTTCTTTCAAGTCTCTCTCTCTCTCTCTCTCTCTCTCTCTCTCTCTCTCTCTCTCTCTCTCTCTCTCTCTCTCTCTCTCTCTCTCTCTCTCTCTCTCTCTCTCTCTCTCTGTCTGTCTGTGTGTGTGTGTGTGTGTGTGTGTGTGTGTGTGTGTGTGTGTCTCGGTCTCCTCAATGGATCAAGTAGCCGATAATAACACATCAATGTGTTCTAGTGGTGTCGTTAAACAAAACAAAATAAAGTTTACGTCACATAATATTGTATTATTCTCCATTTCACTCATATTAAAAGACTGTGAGACTTGTGTTGTATGATATAATTATCAAATATTTAACACCCATAAACCAAAAAACCCAACAATGAGCTCCAGTAGTGTCGTTAAACAAAGCAAACTTTGGTTAATAATAGATACGGAAAACATGTTTCATTTAACGACACATTTTTTATTTACGATTGTATTAGACATATGGATATGGGTCATCTCGATGAGAGAGGAAACTCAATACTGTCACTCTATGGGCTAATCTCTTCGATAGGCAGCAACCGGCCTCGGTGGCGTCGTGGCAGGCCATCGGTCTACAGGCTGGTAGGTACTGGGTTCGGATCCCAGTCGAGGCATGGGATTTTTAATCCAGATACCGACTCCAAACCCTGAGTGAGTGCTCCGCAAGGCTCAGTGGGTAGGTGTAAACCACTTGCACCGACCAGTGATCCATAACTGGTTCAACAAAGGCCATGGTTTGTGCTATCCTGCCTGTGGGGAGCGCAAATAAAAGATCCCTTGCTGCCAATCGGAAGAGTAGCCCATGTAATGGCGACAGCGGGTTTCCTCTCAAAATATGTGTGGTCCTTAACCATATGTCTGACGCCATATAACCGTAAATAAAATGTGTTGAGTGCGTCGTTAAATAAAACACTTCTTTCTTTCGATAGGCAGCAAGGCTTCTTTTATACGCACTACTCGAAAGTACATACAACGGCCTTTGTTAAACCGGTCTTGGAGCACGTGCTAAAACGAGAAATAGCCCAGAGGGCCCACAGACGGCCATTAGGCGAGCGCTTTACCACTAGGCTGCGTCCCGTCCACATTTCATTCATTTCAATTTATTTTCGTGCTTATATCCAATTGAGGTTCAAGCACGCTTTTCTTGGGCACACACCTCAGCTATCTGGGCTGTCTGTCCAGGACAGTGGGTTAGTTGTTAGTTGGTTAGTGGTTAGTGAGAGAGAAGAGGGTGTAGTGGCCTTACACCTACCCACTGAGCCCTTCAGAACTCGCTCTGGGTTGGAGCCGGTACCGGGCTGCGAACTCTGTACCTACCAGCCTGTAGTCTGATGGCTTAACCACGACGCCACCGAGGCCGGTCTCCCGTCCACATGGTAAGGAAGCTGGGCTGTGCTTTGGCTCTAGGCTGTATCCGGTACTGAGATAGGAATTCGATCTGAACACCTGCACGCGTATCAAATGTGGATCCCCCAAAATGGACACTAGCGTTCTGACTGTGTGTTTATGGGGATGAGGGATTGGGGGAGGATGCCAGGTAAAAATAATTGATATGGGATTATGCACGAGCACTAACGACAAACAGGTGCTTATTGATTTCCATCAGATGTCCAGAGGCGTGTTCAGGAAGCCGAGCGCTCGCAATCAGTTTGACTGGGATCGTCGTCTTCTATCATATCACACTGACGTAATGTTAGACGCAAAAATAAAACCAGTCTAGCGAGCGACCGTGATCAAACATTCTCCTGATCTTGCCTCAGGCGCTTGGATTTTTTTCGGAACTCGTTTATGTTGTTCGTGTAGGTTGAAGTTAAAATTTGTTTTGTTTAACGATACAACTAGAGCATATTGATTTACTTAATCATCGGCTATTGGACACGTAGTCTTAGAGGAAACCCGCTACATCTTTACATTAGCAGCAAGGGATCTTTTATATGAACTTTACCAAAGGCAGGACAGCACATACCACGACCGTTGATATACCGCCAGTGATGCACTGGTCGGACAAATACAGTATCTGAGAATGGGTCCACTGCGGCGGTTTGATCCAAGGACGCAAGCACCCCAGACTGGCGCTCTAACGACTGATGTAGATCCCGCCCACTATGCAATGACCTTTACCTTTGCGTTCCCGCGTATTTATAGGTTCACTTCGCTTACGATTATACTGTGAAAGACTTGTTTGGATGACACTGACCATATTGGAATGAAATCGTGAAAACTGGAGGATATTTATTATTTCTTTTTTGTTTTGTGATTTCTTTATTAGAAATTAGAACAGTTTAAAGAATATTAAACAAACATTTTGGGAAGATTTTATTATCATAAAGATCTCCATACAGACAGGCAGACAGAGAAAAGAAAGAGAAATAGAGACAGACGGAGAGAGAGAGAGATTTAGAGAAGAGAGAGAGACAAAGAGACTGAGGATGGAGAGACAGAGAGTTAGTGAGGACAGGGTGTGAGAGAGAGAGAGAGAGACCCCAGAGTGTGTGAGTGTGTGTGTGTGTGTGTGTGTGAGAAGAGAGATGTGAGAGAGGAGAGACACAGGAGAGAGTGTCTGGGATTTGTGTGAGAGAGAGAGAGACAGTCGAAGAGAGAGAGATAAGAACGAGAGAGAGAGAGAGACAGACGAGAGTTGTGTGTGTGTGAAGGTGTGTGAGAGAGAGAGAGTACGAGAGCAGACACGGAGAGGCGGGAGACGAGGAGTGGTGAGTGTGTGTGATGTGGAGAGAGAGAGAGAGACGGACGAGGAGACACGAGAGAGAGCGAGAGGATGCAGGGGAGGAGAGAGATGGTGTGTGTGTTGTGTGAGGAGAGATTAGAGAGGAGAGAGAGAGAGACGGAGAGAGAGAGAGAGAGAGAGAGAGAGAGAGAGAGAGAGAGGGAACAAAACTAATTCTGTTTTTAGAATATGATTTCGGCGGTGGGTTTCGTGATCATTCCATACTGTCTGGAGATGACGTCCAGTAATCAATCATACACAGCACGGCTGTCATTAACGTGTCTTATTTAGAGACGACTACACCTGTGGCGTCCTGACAACACTAACTCGCTTCTAGACCTTAATGACGTATAACATTGGGGTGGCTATTTTGGTTTGTTATCGTCATATATACATAACACACATTGAACACACACTGAACACACACACACACACACGTACGTACTTATGTATGTATGTATGTATGCATGTATATGTATATGTATGTATGTATGTATACTTATGTATGTATGTATGTATGTATGTATGTAATCATTCGTTCATTCATACATCCATTTATTTACTCATGTTGGTTCGTGTATTCATTAATTCATTCATAATGTATGGCTAATTCATTCATAATGTATGGCTAATTCATTCATAATGTATGGCATAAGACTAAGACACTGCTTAATATTTGTTATTTGCCTCTTACTCCGAAACCAACAATCTTCATAAATGACTGCTATGTCGGACATCTTGGATTTCTGGTAAGCTATTGCGTATGCAACCTTGAAACCCTCCTTAATCAGTGTGCCATACTTCAAATAGGTTTATAGTTATAACCGTGGTTTCTATTATCTAGACCTCGGACAACATTGAAATAAATTTTAACCAATCGAGCAACCTTACTTTCACATGATAAAGCCGATATCTGACGTCATTAACTAGCTAATCTCTATATACATATACTTATACATATACATATACTTACACATACCTATGCATATTCGTATACTTACACATACTTATACATATACATAACACATATACATAAAACTACATATACTTATACATATACTTACACATATACATATACACATATACATAAACATAACATACACATAAAATTACACCCACTCACACACACACACACGCACGCACACACACACACACACACACACACACACACACATATATATATATATATATATACAAATACATATACATATACATAGACAGAGAGAGAGAGAGAGAGAGAGAGAGAGAGGGAGAGAGAGAGGAGAGAGGAGAGAGAGAGAGAGAGAGAGAGAGAGAGAGAGAGAGAGAGAGAGAGAGAGAGGGAGGGAGAGAGAGAGAGAGGGAGGGAGAGACAGAGAGAGAGAGGAGAGAGAGAGAGAGAGAGAGAGAGAGAGAGAGAGAGAGAGAGAGAGAGAGAGACATGCTTACATGCATACATACATACATAACACATACTCATGAACATACACATACATAAACGTACACATAACCATACATACGTATTCACATACACATAAATACACCCACATATGCATTTTAATGTGTATCATCTTTCCACGCATGACATATTTGACAGACGACCTGCTGTGTTCTGCTACTCGATCATGTGAGACGTGTGTGTCGTGCATGTGGACGCTCGATCGTTTATAGATGTAAAACGTAGATAACCGCCAGCGACGTAGCCGTTCAATCCACGCCAATCTCGCCTCACCGTCTAATACCCGTCAAAGACAAGCGTCGCTCGACGACGCATAATGAACGAATCGTAAGATCCGACAGCTATTATTTTATAATATTGACCGTAAAGCGCCTACCTGGCACACACCACACAACACAAACGCAGACTGATAAAAACGACCGATCGCTGCGCTTTTCCTACCTCCAGGCCAAAAAAAAAAGAAGGTATAAACATTGTCAACAGCCGCAAACCGATGTTGGCCCAAGCGTCAGGAAGTGTAAATAAAACGAAAACACTCAAGTGCACGGAATAAGTTGCCAGAAGAGTTTTTTGGTGTATTCTCTCTCTCTCTCTCTCCAGGTCAGTGTGTTACGTCATGGAACGTCGTAAAACCCGGATGTGAGATCTGACTTAAAGGATTTACCTGTCCGTACCTGAGGAACTTTTGTTTTGAGAGAGAGAGAGGGGGAGAAAAAAGGGGATGTAAAAACCCGCACACAGCTATCTGTGTTTATATATAAGACAGCAATGGCTACGGCAGACAACGAAACAATGTGAGTACATCTATTTGCGTTATAACAGCTGACTGATACAGAACTGTCAGTTTGCGCGGAACTAAACGATGTGTTCTCCCAAACTCGATCACGTGTCTGTAGCATTTGAGAGTTTAACCGATGATTAGGATGCTTCCAGCGGCTATCCATATTGGTAATTATAGGTCCACGTAACGCAAAACCCATTTAGAATTCCAGTACTTTCTCTCTGTCTCTCTGTATGTCTGTGTATGTCTGTGTGTGTGTGTGTGTGTGTGTGTGTCTCTCTCTCTCTCTCTCTCTCTCTCTCTCTCTCTCTCTCTCTCTCTCTCTCTCTCTCTCTCTCTCTCTCTCTCTCTCTAAGTAAAACTTAAAAATACTCGTCTCGATTGTAGTACAAACATTTTTATTCACTCTGTTTAGAATGCGTTTAAAACTTCTCGCATTCGTTTAAAGCGATAGCCGTGATAGCGTATTCTTCGGATCAATACGATATGACCGTACACACGCACGAGTGCTGTTTATTTTTTAAAGCTCTTCAACAGAGGTTTTCTCCTCTGTACACACGATGTCATGTCATGTCATAGGGTTTTACGTGCACATTCAGAACAAGCTGTTGTAGCGCACGCCTGTCGTGGGCACAAGAGCCGGCCTTGGCCAGCTCCTCCGTCCATGACAGGAAAGGTGGGGGGAGGGGAGAGGAGGGACCGCTTGCACTGGCAGGTGCGAGGGAGCACCAGCAGCCCGATCAAATCTTTTTAAGGCGGTGAAGGGTAGAGGGGACAAAATCACCGCCATTACAGAACAGAGGGAAATATATCCATAACTCACACAGAACTGACTTCGATATGTGTGTCTTCTGTTCAAACATAGTTGACGTTTTTAAAAATTATTATTTAGATTCGTAACTAACTACAAATCCAACTTGCTATGATGGTGACATCCACAACCCTCTGCCCCCTCCCAACTGTTATTGATTCGCCACTGGAAAGTAGCGCACTTTTGGTGTCGAGTCATACAGCTTTAAAGAATTTTTGTTATCAGTGTTTTTTTATAAACGGGAACATTGAAGATTACGGGCCTAAGTTGCTAGCTATAGTACAGCCGGCTATAGTACGTGCAACTGAGTCACTCTGCTATCTATATATAAACACAGCCAGGTGATAAACTAAACTGCTTCCGACATAGAAAAACTCTTGGAGATTGTTAGTATTGGGCTTCAGGAGCTTTGAAGCTTCGCTGTGCATAAGAAAAAAACTAATGTGCTTAACATTTAGGTCTAATGGCACTAGGCGAGAGGGCACGGCGAACTTCGCGGTTGCCTATGGCACAGATATTCGGGCAGTAATGATATGCGTTTTAGAATGAGCGTTACCTGTAGTTTATGAAAGGTTACAAGAAAGCGCATACCTGAGCCTTGGTCTCATTAGCACCATTAGCCCAGAAGAGTAAAAGATTTACCTGCGCTGTTTCGTCTTTCGTTGAAATCTTCAAAAGGTTTCATTGTGTTATTATGTAATAAATAGTACGCAAATAGCAACCCTATTACTGATTATGTAAGTCTTTAGTTGGTGTAATAAGAAAGCATCGCGGTTGGATCGCCGTGGTGGTGGTGTTGATGGTGATGGTAGTGGTGGTGGTGGTGATGGTTGTGGTGATGATGAACAGACAGACATAGACACACGCACGTACACGCACGCACGCACGTACACACCCAAAACTATAACATTAAGAACAGAGAGAGAGAGAGAGAGAGAGAGAGAGAGAGAGAGAGAGAGAGAGAGAGAGAGAGAGAGAGAGAGAGAAGGGGGGATACATTCACAAACACAAAATTATAACATTGCATCATTAAAATACACACACACACACACACACACACACACACACACACACAAAACCCCACACAAACACAAATCCACAAACACACACATTTATAACTTCCAGCTAATTTTGACAGTGATAATCAGTGCCGTAAATTGCATATAGCTGGATACTGGTGGGTGCGTCGAGATGGCTTCTATGATTCTATGACCCTTGTCTTTCCCTCCATGAGAAACACAAAACAGCTGTAACCCTACACACACTGCACTTGTTTCCCTGGCGAGATTACATTGACAGTAACATTTTCAGAGATCGTGGGTTCGATCCGCCTCAGTGAATCTATTTTATGGTTGGAGCCAATATTCCACGGTTGGTGCCAGTTATAATTATATAGTCTCATAGTTGAGCATGCACTAGTACAATGTGATTGGAATGTCTAGCCTGTGTGGAACAGCAGGTTTCTCACCCCAGTGTGGACCATGCATCGGATTTTAGTAGTATTATGTATGACAAAGAAAACTGTAGTCCCATATAAAAATCGTATCTCTGCACATGACAGAGTGGAAAGGAATTGTTATTTTAAGTATGCTAGATTATAATTTTATGTAATCAACTTCTGCCATTCTTGAATTATATAATTGTTTGCAATTACAAAATATTCAAGTTACATGACAATATCTGTAATTGCAATAGAAAATCGTGTACACTGGCTTGTACTTTTCCAGTAATGGGTGATTACGTGCTAGACTGTTAACAAACTGACTGTTCAACTGCCTTTTTAATTTCTGAAAACACACTAAACGCGTACCGGTTGGCCCATTGGACCATTTCTCGTTCCAGCCAGTGCACCACGACTGGCATCAAAGTTCGTGTTATGTGCTTGTCACGGGGATCCTATAATACCCGTAACTGAATAAAACACGATTATCCAAATATCTCTCCTAACTGTATATCTATTTGATCTCTCTGTATCGGGCAGTCCAATACCCGAGTGGCTCGGCTCTAGGTATATCAGAGATAAGATCTTATATAAATATATATATATATATATATATATATATATGTAGCACGTTTAGTTCACTAGAAAACACAACAAAACACAATACACTTTGGAATCTGTATTAACACTACGCTGACAAATGTACTTGCCGCAGTAGTTAATTAACAACAACAATATAATAACAACCCAGAACTAATCACTTAATTAGTTAATCACTAGGTGTCTAGTTCACACAATATTCTAATCACTTTACCGTGATACTACACGTGTGATAACTGAGAAACGCTGCCAGGGGAACTTCATTTATAAAGGAATTACAACTCTATTCCTAACTGGTTAATTTTTAATTAACCCTTAACTACTCATTCAGTAACCTTTATTAATACTGGTACCAGAATTAATACTGGTACCTATCACAATAAAGACAATAACCTACAGTTTACCTAGGTCCTCTAGGATGACCGGCTAAGCTTTATATTACCAAATACTCGTATAAAAATATTAGAACAGTGAAGTCTACAATTTACTTCGTCAGATTACCGAAGACACTGTCTAAAGAATATTGGTATAATACAGTATTAACATATTTAAAGTCACATCAATCACATCAAGGTTATACAACAGAGCAGAAATATATATTTACCAGTCCAAACGGACAAACGTTCCCCGGGAGCCTTCCAATGTTTCTCCCCGATATATCATGTCATGTCATGTCATAGGGTTTAACGTGCACATTCAGAGCAAGCTGTTGTAGCGCACGCCTGTTGTGGGCGCAAGTGCTTGCGGAGCAAGCTCTGTCGTCCAAGACAGAACGTTGGGGGGGGGGGGGGGGGGGAGGTCGATATATTTAAAATCCTATCTATTTATTCAAAAATCTCAGAAACAGCGAATATCGCCTGGGGGCACAACGCGATACCTCACCTATCATGTGATAATCCCCCCAACTCCCAGTGACGGTATTTTTTTTCTTAGATGGTCAGACTTACTGTCGCCTAGTTCGCCAGAAACCACGGTCGTAAAACCGCACTACCGGAGTTATTACGTAACTACTGGCCACATGGCCTCCACACTTGGTCTGGGTGTGTATTAGGGGGGTACGGTCGCGCGGAGGTATTACGTAACCAAGTGCCCATCTGGTCTAAGTGCATATTGGGATGCAGGACTACCACCGTCGCGCGGGGGTATTACGTAACAATGCTGCACACGGCCCTCTAAAACAATTAACATCGCCACAGGCGAAAAGATAAGAGCATATTCCGTCACAGTGCTATTTTGTATGTTGTATGGTGCATATAAAAGATCCTTTGCTAATAATGGGAAAAAAAATATAGCCAGTTTTCGCTCTAAGACTATATATCAAAATTGCCAAATGTTTGACATTCAATAGCCGAGGATTAATAAATCAATGTACTCTAGTGGTGTCGTTAAACAGAACAAACTAATTTTTAACTAAAGGCACAAACATGTATTCACATACACGCGCACGCACGCGCGCACACACGCGCACACGAACACACACACACACACACACACACTTTGCAAATGTGAAATGATAGCTTACAAACCTAGGGACGTGGCGTAGCCTAGTGGTAAAGCACTCGCCTGATGCGCGGTCGGTTTAGGATCGATCCCCGTCGGTGGCCCCATTGGGCTATTTCTCGTTCCAGCCAGTACTCCACAATTTGTGTAACAAAGGCCGTGGTATGTGCTATCCTGTCTGTGGGATGATGCATATAAAATATCCTTTGCTGCTTATCGAAAAGAGTAGCCCATGAAGTGGCGAAAGTGGGTTTCCCCTCTATATATCTGTATGGTCCTTAACCATATGTCCGACGCCATATAACCGTAAATCAAATGTGTTGAGTGCGTCGTTAAATAAAACATTTCCTTCCTTCCTTCCTTTCTTATAAACCTAACTCCTAACGTCAGGCACTGATACCGAATCGCCCGTCAGTGGGTCCTTTGGGCTATTTCTCGCTTCAGCCAGTGCACACGACTGGTACATCAAAGGCCGTGGTATGTGCTATCCTGCCTATGAGAATGGTGCATATAAAATATCCTTTGCTGCCAATCGAAAAGAGTAGCCCATGAAGTGGCGACAGCGGGTTTCCTCCCTCAATATCTGTGTGATCCGTGACCATATATCTGACGCCATATAACCGTAAATCAAATGTGTTGAGTGCGTCGTTAAATAAAAACATTTCCTTCCTTATAAACCTACCTCCTAACTTCAGGCACTAATACCGTACCAGTTGGGTTGCGTAATGTTATCGCATGCATGACCCTATCTGTGCTGCTAATGGAAAAGAGTAGCCCATGAAGTGGCGACAGTGGGTTTCCTCTCTCAATATATGTGTGGTCCTTAACCATATGTTTGACGTCATATAACCGTAAATAAAATGTGTTGAGCGCGACGTTAAATAAAACATTTCCTTCTTTGATACCGGACCGGACTCGGTGGCGTCGTGGTTAGGTCATCGGTCAACAGGCTGGTAGGTACTGTGTTCGGATCCCAGTCGAGGCATGGGATTTTTAATCCAGATACTGACTCCAAACCATGAGTGAGTGCTCCGCAAGGCTCAATAAGTAGGTGTAAACCACTTGCACCGACCAGTGGTCCATAACTGGTTCCACAAAGGCCATGGTTTGTGCTATCCTGCCTGTGGGAAGCGCAAATAAAAGATTCCTTGCTGCTAATCGGAAAGAGTAGCCCATGAAGTGGCGACAGCGGGATTCCTTTCAAAATCTGTGTGGTCCTTAACCATATGTCTGACGCCATATAACCGTAAGAAAATGTGTTGAGTGCGTCGTTAAATAAAACATTTTTTCTTTCTTTCCTTGATACCGTATCAGTTGGGTTGCGTAATGTTATCGCATGCATGACCGTACCTGTGCTACTTGAAACTGCGATGTTATTTGGAACAAGCACACCGTGACATAGGCAGTCAAAGCAACCGTCTCGTTTGATATTTTCTGATCATAATCAGTGAACGCATTATTACTCTGAACATTAACTTACTGGAATTAATGTTCGTTGGAATCTTATTTGTATCATAAATTATGGCGCTTAGTTAATTCTGTTTTATAGATGGTGGCGAAACGCTATCCTCCGACTACCACCACATGTGCTAATGTCAGGGTCAGTACTTGCGTTTGCCAATCTCACTGAATCAATCACCAGACTTTAAACATTTTGGCCACCCTTCAAAAATTTCTGTTTATGTTTTATTTTTTATGTATACTGATCTCCACTGAAAAAGCATCAGTGATTGTAAAATGGATTTGAAAAGAAAAAAATACATGTATATACATTTTAAGATTTAACTGATTTTGCATAACTGGTTGTATTCTCGTAGGCAATAAATAATTTTTAAAATTGCATATCAGGGTTAGGGTTATTGAGTGTGTTATAGCAACCTCACACATGCGATAGCAATAATAACTGAAAATATGGTGATGCGTTTTCATTGGAGTTCAGTATATAAATAGTCTTACACCCTTTATTTTGGCGGCCCGTCTAAAGTGCTCAGATTATTTCAGCTGGGTACTCCACATTTATTTTTTGCTCTTAAATTTCACCTGATTCTAGAGTTCAAAATTATGCCCACCTCAAACTTACCCACCCCACCCGACCCTTCTACACTGAACACAGTCAATGGCGTAGTCAGAGGTTCTGCTGAGGACGGAAATACCTAAACCGTAATTCGATAAAAGCATATAAATACGGTTTCGTAAACCATACTTTTGCTAGTTTCTGTGGAGGAATGATAGCTTATAAACCTAGGGGACGTAACCTAGTGGTAAAGCGCTCGCTTGATGTGCGGTCGGTTTAAGATCGATCCCCGTCGGCGGCCCCATTGGGATATGTCTCGTTCCAGCCAGTGCTCCACAACTTGTGTAACAAAGGTCGTGGTGTGTACTATTCTGTCTGTGGGATGGTGCATATCAAATATCCCTTGCTGCTAATCGAAAAGAGTATCCCATGAAGTGGCAACAGGGGTTTCCTCTCTCTTTATTTGTGTGGTCCTTAACCATATGTCTGACGCCATATAACCGTAAATAAAATGTGTTGAGTGCGTCGTTAAATAAAACATTTCCTTCCTTCCTTATAAACCTAACTCCTAACTTCAGATCGATCCCCGTCGGTGCGCCCATTGGGCTATTTCTAGCTCCAGCCAGTGCACCACGACTGGTACATCAAAGGCCGTGGTATGTGCTATCCTGTCTGTGGGATGGTGCATATAAAAGATCCCTTGCTGCTAATCGAAAAGAGTAGCCCATGAAGTGGCGACAGCGGGTTTCCTCTCTCAATATATGTGTGGTCCTTAACCATATGTTTGACGCCGTATAACCGTAAATAAAATGTGTTGAGCGCGTCGTTAAATAAAAAAATTCCTTCCTTGATACCGGACCGGCCTCGGTGGCATCGTGGTTAGGTCATCGGTCAACAGGCTGGTAGGTACTGTGTTCGGATCCCAGTCGAGGCATGGGATTTTTAATCCAGATACCGACTCCAAACCCTGAGTGAGTGCTCCGCAAGGCTCAATGAGTAGGTGTAAACCACTTGCACCGACCAGTGATCCATAACTGGTTCCACATAGGCCATGGTTTGTGCTATCCTGCCTGTGGGAAGCGCAAATAAAAGATCCCTTGCTGCTAATCGGAAAGAGTAGCCCATGAAGTGGCGACAGCGGGTTTCCTCTCAAAATATGTGTGGTCCTTAACCATATGTCTGACGCCATATAACCGTAAATAAAATGTGTTGAGTGCGTCGTTAAATAAAACATTTCTTTCTTTCTTTCCTTGATACCGTATCAGTTGGGTTGCGTAAGGTTATCGCATGCATGGCCCTACCTGTGCTACTTGAAACTGCGATGTCATTTCGCATTCACTTGAGCGTAGCCTTTGGAACAAGCACACCGTGACATAGGCAGTCAAAGCAACCGCTCGTTTGATATTTTCTGATCATAATCAGTGAACGCATTATTACTCTGAACATTAACTTACTGGAATTAATGTTCGTTGGAATCTTGTTTGTATCATAAATTATGGCGCTTAGTTAATTCTGTTTTATAGACGGTGGCGGAACGCTATCCTCCAACTACCACATGTGCTAATGTCAGGGTCAGTATTTGTTTTTGCCAATCTCACTGAATCAATCACCAGACTTTAAACATTTTGGCCACCCTTCAAATATTTATGTTTATTTTTTATATTTTATGTATACTGATCTCCACTGAAAAAGCACCAGTGACTGTAAAATGGATTTGAGAAGAAGAAAAAAATACATTTGAAGATTTAACTGATTTTGCTTAACTGGATGTATTCTCGTAGGCAATAAATCACTTTTAAAAATTGCATATCAGGGTTAGGGTTATTTTGTGGTCTTATAGCAACCTCGCACATGCGATAGCAATAATAACTGAAAATATTGTGATGCGTTTTCATTGGAGTTCAGTATATAAATAGTCTCACATCCTTTATTTTGGCGGCCCGTCTAAAGTGCTCAGATCACTTTCATTATTTCAGCTGGGTAATCCACATTTATATTTTCCTCTTAAATTTCAATTGATTCTAGAGATCAAAATTATGCCCATCTCAAACTTACCCACCCCACCCGACCCTTCTACACGGGTCACAGTCAATGGCGTAGTCAGAGGTTGTGCTGAGGACGGAAATGCCTAAACCGTAATTCAATAAAAGCATATAAATACGGTTTGGTAAACCATACTTTTGCTAGTTTCTGTGGAGATATGAAGATACCAGGAAACATATCGCAATAAAACCAAACATATTGTGATACAACATGTCTGTTTTAACAGTAACAAATAAAGATTCCGCAGGATAGAATGCGTTATGTATGAAACGTCGTCTGTTTGGGAGGGCTTGAGAGATACAGCCTTTTAGATGCAACTCCATCTATGGAATCATATAAAATAATTTGGCTTTGGAAAAAGATTCCGCAGAGCACAACTCCACCCTGTTAAGTAATACACCTAGAGTCTTCTTCTGATCTTGATAAACTTTAGACATGTTCTAGACATGCCTTTAATTGCCTGTTTGCTCTGTTTTTTCAGTACAATATATTATGGAGTCTGGCGTACCATAAAAATAAGCCGTGCGGACTGTATAGTATATATCGTGTATGTTCTAGTATGTGTGCAGTGTTCTATGCTACAATATGTCTATTATAATGACACCATAAAAACAAGCCGCATGGACTGTGTATAGTATATATTGTGTATGTTCTAGTATGTGTGCAGTGGTCTTTGCTACAATATGTCTATTATAATGATGTTCATCAATTACTGGGAAATATTCCAGTACATTAAAGTAAATTACTGCTAAGGTCATCACAGAAGACATACCTGGTTCTCTTGTTTCTTCTCTGAGAAGATGGTGATACTAATGACGTACTAATGGTAGTAACGAGCAATCGTTAAAATTCATTGGTTCTTTGTTTTCACCTTGCAGTATCTTAGAATAGTTACAGGGCTTCTAGATTATGGTAGCCCCACTCCCATGACTAGTGGTATTCAATGATGGGCTAGTAAATAACTACTATTGCCATGCCTGATGGCTAGCGAATTTTTGTGTGCCAAATGCTGCAGTTGTCTATTTTGTAAATATAAATATCCTGTCCCCACCCCTAACCAGTAAAGTTAGTGTTTATAAGCTCTATCTCCCTCTTTAGGTGATATATCTGATTATTACTATTATTTAGTAAAATTGTTTTAACTTAAAAGTAAAGTACGGCTAGTGAATTTTTAATTGTGGCTAGTAAATTTTTAAAACCACTGATCCCATGGCTAGTGGATTAAAAAAATTATAGAAGCCCTGAATATTTAGGATTATAATGTTAACTGGGTGATAGGATCAAACCTCCTCAGTGGATGTATTGGGGTTGGGTTTTTTTTACCGTTCCAACAAGTCCCCAGTGACTGGTATATCCTGCCGTGGTATGTGTTGTCATATTTGTGAAAAAAGAGAATATAAAGGATCCCTTGTTGCTAAAGGCAAAATGTAGTTGCTTTCCTCTGAGCACTGAGTGTGAGAATTAACAAACGTCTACAACCACTATATCCCATGATTGATTAAGCCATGTTGCGTCAGTAAAGAAAATAAACTTTTATATTTTAGATTGGAATAATAAATTATATAATCTTTCTGTCTAAATTGTAAGCTCATTATTGACATAGTAACCATATGCAAAGGTATTATTATTATTATTATAATAATAATAATTATTATTATTATTATTATTAACACGTATTGACTAGAGCACATTGATTATTAATCATCGGCTATAGGATGTCAAACATATGGTCATTTTGACACAGTCATAGAGAGGAAACCCGCTACATTTTTTTCCATCAGTAACAAGGGATTTTTATATGCACCATCCCACAGACAGGATAGCACATACCACGGCCTTTGATATACCAGTTGTGGTGCACTGACTTTGACGAGAAATAGCCCAACGGACTCACTGACGGGGATCGATCCCTGACCGACCGCGCATCAAGCGAACGCTTTACCACTGGCCTACAGTATTACAAGTTGATATACCATTTATCATTTGACACAATTAAGCGTTTGTATAATCAAATAAAATTACAAACTAATTAGATATACCATTCCCGTCGGTGGACCCACTGAGCTATTTCTCGTTCCAGCCAATACACCACAACTGGTATATCAAAGGCCGTGGTATGTGCTATCCTGTCTGTGGGATGGTGCATGCATAAGATCCCTTGCTACTAATGGAAAAAAATATAGCGGGTTCTCTCTTTAAGACTATATGTGAAAATTAACAAATGTTTGACATCCAATAGCCGATGATTAATAACTCAATGTGCTCTAGTGGTGTCGTTAAACAAAAAAAACTTTAACTGATTTGCGTTTCTTTTGGAGTTCAGTGTATAAGAATTATGGTGGTCAGTGTATCAGAATTTTGGTGGTCAGTGTATCAGAATGTTGGTGTTCAGTGTATCAGAATTTTGGTGGTCAGTGTATCAGAATTTTGGTCAGAATTTTGGTGTTCATTGTATCAGAATGTTGGTGTTCAGTGTATCAGAGTTTTGGTAGTCAGTGTATCAGAATTTTGGTGGTCAGTGTATCAGAAAAGATATCAGAATTTTGTCTCGCCAAGCGGTCACACCAAGACACATGCTTGAGCTTCTACTGACACTGGGGCAACCAACACGCACTGGCCGAACGGATTTGAATATTCTAAGCATTGTTTTAGGTGGCCGCGTACCTTTAAGTGGTTCAGAAACACTTCACTTTGTAATGGCATACATCATGATGTGGCATATGCTTCTCTCACTTCACATGTGCAATAGGTCATCTCCGTGTCAGAAGGTGTGTGCATGTGCGCACGCGGGTGTATTGTGTGTGTGTCGTGTTGATTTAAGTGTCTGGGTACGAGCGTACCTGTCACATATGGTTTATTGTTAATACGTCGCCGTTACTTCACAACGCAAACATTTTCAAAACTTATCAGAAAGCAAAATGTTTGTATGTATGATCAGTTGAAGAAAGGAAACGTGACTATATTAATATTAAATTTATTTTGTATTTATTATTATTATTATTATTATATATATATATATATATATATATATAGTGTGTGTGTGTGTGTGAGAGAGAGAGAGAGAGAGAGAGAGAGAGAGAGAGAGAGAGAGAGAGAGAGAGAGAGAGAGAGAGAGAGAGAGAGAGAGTCTCTCATAGTTCCTGTAAGGAATGGCTTATGTACTTTTATACTGTATTTTAAATTGCTTTTTATTATTGTGTACATAAGGTGAGACTTTCATAAAATATCTGTCTGTCTGTCTGTCTGTCTGTCTGTCCGGCTGCGTATGTTTGAAGAGTTGTTTTGCAAGAGTTGTTTTTATGCTTGATGTTGTTGTTGTTTGGAGTTTGTTTTGTTTTGTTTTCGATTTTGGTTTCTCTTTGAAGAATTGTTGGGGGTTTTTGTGGTTTGTTTTTTGTTTTGTTTTGTTTTGTTGTTTGTTGTTGTTGTTGTTGTTTTTGGGGGGTTGGGGGGACGGAGGCGGCATTGTAATATGACCATTTTCGATGTTATTTTCATTATTAACTGTAACATTTATAAATGATGACCTATGTTTCAGTTTTTAGATTTTGGGGTAAAGTAGTGTATTAAACAACTATTTTGCTCTAGGGAGTAGCTAAAGCAGATGTTCTTTGGTGTGTTTTGGCCCGTTTTCAATCCTCGTCTTTATAACTGCCAATATGAAGTGTCGAAATCTATCAGTGGGAGCGGGAGTGGTGTCGCACCTTCTAAAATTCTATTCACCCACCTCTCCCCACACCCACCCCCGTCTACAATCCCATTATTTCTTCATCTTAACATATATTAAAAAAAGAAGTTTTTTTTTTTTAAGAGCACATTGATTTATTAATCATCGGCTATTTGACGTCAAACATTTGGTAATTTTGACATATAGTCTTAAGAGAGGAAACCCGCTACATTTTTTTCATTGGTAGCAAGGCATCTTTTACATGCACCACCCCACAGACAGGATAACACATACCACGGTCTTGATATACCAGACGTGGTGCACTGGCACTGGCTGGAACGAGAAATAACCCAGTGGGCCCACCGATGGGGATCGATCCCAAACCGACCGCGCATCAAGCGAGCGCTTTACCACTGGGCTACATCTCGCCCCAAACATATATTACGACTGTTTACTAAATGTGCCATTCTGCTATATACAAATTGGCAGCGCGCTTCGGTAATCATCGGATCTGTGGAGATATAAAGTTTCACGGAATTAGCCAGAAGGTTGTTTTTTTTTCTTTCCTCCAGCGTTAGAAATTCGTCAGATAACACGGAGTTTACAAGAATTTCTCTTGGGACTAACATGCACTCATTATTCCAAGCCAGTACCATCTGCCGTGCTTTGTCGGTTTTTTTTGTCGCTGTTATTTTCGTATCGTAGCACGTGCCTGATGCGGGTTTCATCTTGTTATCTCGGCTCGTGGATTCCATTCTCGGTGGTCATTTACAAGGAATCAGTGCGATTTTCATCATTAATTCCGGCACTGCTACTGATTTGTAAATGTGGGTCTGGCGCAAAAGAGAATATTAATTCTGCTGGCTTTTAAAGTGACAGAGACTATTATAGTCTTTCAAACACTACGGGATATCTTTTCATTATTAGAGCCGTTTGTTTTTGTTTTGTTCTGTTGAGGTTTTTTTTTTTTTTTTTTTTTTTTTTTTTTTTTTTTTTCGTAGTTGTTTTTTGTGGGGTTTTTTTTTGTGGGATTTTGTTTTTTTGGGGGGAGGGGGGTTGGGGGTTGACAAATAAAATCAGACATTACTGAGATATTATTGTTTAGAATATCCATTTTTTTTTTTTTTTTGTCATTTCTGGTGTTTCTAAAACCATAAAATGCATTTTTTTAAAGATTCGCACGTGCCTTTGAGAAGTAACGGTTATGGAGGAGACGATCTCTAGTATATTTTAAAGGGTATTTCATCGTCACAGACTTGATTTTCTCACTGTATCCAAATGCGTCACGAGTTTGTAGATAAATCGAACTTAGTGTCCATTTTTACAAATTGAAATTAGCGACTGTCACTTTAAATTTGAATTGGTAATAAGCATTTTTATGTATTTCTGATTTAAAATAATAATAATATTGCAAATTCCAGTCTCATTACACGTACCCCTGGCAACCATTTTATCCTGGGTACATCTGAGAATGAGCCCAAGGCATGCGTGCTTTAAACTCCAGTGAATGTAAACACGTAGGTCAGATGGTCAACGTTCTCACATTATTTTTGCGTATGCCTGTTTTCTCCACGTCTCGTGTGAAAATCTCAGCTGCACTTTGTATGGACGCGAAACGTCCACTCGGGCATATGAAGTACACATGTAAAGTATATAATTATAAGTGTTTAGGTCGGAGTGTGGAAACGGGCTTCGGTGAATGTAGTGGTTCTATACACCTGGAAATTAGAAGTTTCAAATAGCTTTAAAGGGACATTCCTGAGTTTGCTGCACATTTTAAGATGTTATCGATTAACAGAGACTTTTTAACGATTGTAATTACATATCAAATATATTTTTCTGCATAAAATATTAGTGGCTGTATATTAAACGTGTTTCTGATCGTTCTAATATTTGTACTAGGTTAAATTTAATTTTATCTCCTAACATATGTTTTTTGTTTTTTCGTACTTACGAAATTATTTAAAGACAAAGTCCAGTTTGGCCTTCTTACAAATATTAAGACGACCAGAAACATATTGAATATACAGACACTCATATTCTAAACAAGAAAATATATTTAATGTGTAAGTTTAATCGTAGAAATATTTTATTAGTCGGAAACATCTTATAATGCAGCAAACTCAGGAATGTCCCTTTAAGCATCATCTAGTTTTGACCATATGATTTATACTTTATAAGTAATTGTGACCACTGCGTGGATACTAAACACGGATCTTAAAGGGACAGTCCTGAGTTTACAACCATTGTAAAATGTTTCCGACCAATAGAGCCTTTTCGATGACGTAACATACAAATTAAATACATTTTCTTATTTAAAATATCTGAGTCTGTATTTACAAAGTGTTTGTTGTTGTTCTAATGCTTGTAGTAGCCCAAACCCGATTTTACCTCCCAATAATTTCATACGTACGAAAAAATATATATCACGAATTAAAGTAAAAACTGGGTGCTACAAACATTAGTATATGACCGCAAACGCATTCGATATACAGACACTGGCACAAGAAAATGTATTCAATATGAAATAGTAGTCGCCATCAAGGCTCTTTTATTGCAAACATCTTACAATGGCTGCAAACTCAATCCCTTTAAATGTTGGGGGGGGGGGAGGGGGGGTGTATACAGAGGAAGTAAGGAAATTTTATTTACGGTTATATGGTGTCGGACGTATGGTTAAGGACCACACAGATATTGAGGGAGGAAACCCGCTGTCGCCACTTCATGGGCTACTCATTTCGATTAGCAGCAAGGGATCTTTTATATGCAGCATCCCATAGACAGGATAGCACTACCACGGACTTTGATGTACCAGTCGTGGTGCACTGGCTGGAGCGAGAAATAGCCCAATGGGCCCACTGACGGGGATCGATCCCAAACTGTCGTTACATATATATTTAATGTATGATATAGGGAAAAATTACATTGATATGCTTCTCATAAGTGATTTATTCACGCCAACTCGGTAAATATCCAGTAGATACAGAATATGTCCAAAAAAAAAATCGCAATCAGTTTTCATTTTAATATCATTTCAACTTTTTGTTTCGTGCTTATATCCAATTACGGTTCGAGCACGCTGTCTTGGGCACACACATACTTCAGCTATCTGGGCTGTCTGTTCAGGACAGCGAGTTAGTTGTTAGTTGGTTAGTGAGAGAGAAGAGGGTGTAGTGGTCATTGGTCTCATTGAGTTGTTAAAACTCGCTCTGGGTTGGAGCAGGTAGCGGGCTGTGAACTCTTTACCTACCAACCTTATGTCCGATGGCTTAACCACTACACCCCCCGAGGCCTGTATATCAGTTTTAAACAATGTCAGCACGAAGAACTACCTCTAGGCGCCTTTTTTTGGCTGCAATACAATTTGGGAAAGTGCACATAAAAGATCCCTTGCTGCATTAAGAAAATGTAGCGGGTTTCCTTTGATGACTACGAGTCAGAATTACCAAATGTTTGACATCCAATAGCCGATTATTAATATACCAATATGCTCTAATGGTGTCGTTAAACAAAACAAAAAACCTGATTTTATACTTGTAAGTATCAGTATCTTATATTTTAACTGTTACCACTATATTTTAACTGTGAGCTTCCAATATCGTACCGTACATTATATTTTAACAGTTAAAAATGTATAGTTTAACTGTGACACTTGGGGTTATAACTGTAAACACCGGGCTTAGAGTTAATAGTGCGTAAGACTGCATACATAACCCATACCTATGGCGTCACGCTACTGTTCTAACTAGGTTATATTTCACGCGTCCACACTTCCTCGTACATTCTCCATCACAAATCGAGAGCTACGACTGTGGCGACGAAACGGTTTTTAATCGTTCTTTTGTAACAGCGTCTAATTTAGTAATTGCGGTAAATTAGGCGGAGTTAGCATATAATGATTGATCAAACTGGGGGCGGTAATGCATATGACTAATGGTCAAATCGTTAACAGAATAAGATATGGTAACTGGGCGAAACAATCAAAATTAATAGATATTCTGATTGGTCAACCATTAACACCGGTGTTTAATAGCCGTGCCCATTGGTTGGGGTGGGGTGGGGGGAGGGGGGTGGGTGGGGGTGGGTGGGGGTGGGTGACTGTAGTATTCAGTAATCTATATTGATCATTGCACACACCAGTCGCAATTGCGAAATGGTTATGCCATCAACATTAGGACTGGTAGGTAATGGGTTCACACCCCAGTTCTGGCTCCATCCCAGAGTGAGTTTTTAACTTTTTTCACTAACAACTCACAATAAGTCATTATACTCAACAAAATTAATTAAGTGAACCTTTTCATAATTTTCTGCAAATGGCATATTATTTTAGCATATTTTAAACACGAATAACAAATGAAAACATATTTTGTTTGTTTGTTTGTTTGTTTGTTGTTATTTTGGGGGTTTGTTTTGTTTTTGGGGGGGTGGGGGTTGGTGGGGGTGCGGGGATTGCGGAGGGTAATTTGTGGTTGTTGTTTTTGTTGTTATTTTTGCATGTATAAAAACTGAAGGGGCAGGACGTAGCGCAGTGGTAAAGCGTTCGCTTGATATGCGGTCAGTCTAGGATCGATCCCAGTCGGTGGATCCATTGAGCTATGTTTCGTTCCAGCAAGTGTTCCAAAGCTGGGGTAACAAAGTCCGTGGCATGCTGCTAATCGAAAAGAGTAACCCATGGAGTGGTGACAGCGGATTTCCTCTCTCAATATCTGTGTGGTCCTTAACCATATGTCTGACGCCATATAACCGTAAATAAAATGTGTTGAGTGCATCGTTACATAAATTATTTCATTCCTTCATTCATTCCTTACACTTTGGTTCGTAACGAATCAACCCTTGTCATTTTGTTCCCTCTAAATGATTGTTTCAATCATATTAATCCCTAGCATGGACAGACAACCCATATAGATAACGTGTGCCCAGGACAACGTACTTGAACCTATCCTATCCACAGTTCACCAACTCCTATCTCGAGTGTGTCTGTGTTCGCCAGTGCTGTCTGTTTAGGCAATACACATTTTCTGTGTTTACCTTGGTTCGTGGTGTTTCGGTTTCTGCAATAAACCCGAGTTAGAGGCCAATGCAGCGACGATTGATATGGTAATGTTCGACTTCTGTGTAACATCTTCGTGTTGTCGGTCTATAAATAACCTTGAAAATAATCAAATTGGATTCCAGTGGCACAGGACCGAATGTAGCTCCAGAGGCGGATCAAAGAAGACTTTAGGGGACCCCCCCCCCCCCCTCCAAATCCGTGAATATATTCAAGTGGCTCTTTTTTTCTGGCTTTTAAAAAAATATCATTGGGATGCCCTTTTCATGAGTTGATCCATGTGCCCTTATTTCCTCAGGCCCCCCCCCCCCCCCCCGCCCATAATTTCTGGATCCGCTCTTGAGGTCAATGGTAAAGAACTTGTCTGAGGTCTAATGGATTGATGGATTGATCGCCTTCTATAGATTTGGAAGTTTATCTCCTCCCAACTAATTCCCCATGACTGGTGTATCAAAAGCCGTGGTTCGTACTATCCTGTATATCTGAAACCGCATATGCAATGTCCCTTGCTGCTTCAGCTGTAGGATTAGCCTGTTGTTACCACCCACCCCGCTATTTAAGACTAGGTACCGCCCTGCATTCGTTTATAACGTCTCTTTACTTCCACATTTAAAACAACAACAAAATGGTTCACTGCTATTTTAAGATCCCATATAAAATATCCCTTACTGCTTCATCCGTAGGATTAGCCTGTTGTTACCGCCCATCCCGTTATTTAGCACTAAGCAAGGCCCTGCATTCGTTTATCACGAGTCTTACATTTTCATTTAAAAACAACAACAAAATGGTTCATTGCTATTTTAAGATCCCATATAAAATATCCCTTGCTGCTTCATCCGTAGGATTAGCCTGTTGTTACCGCCCATCCCGATATTTAACAATAAGAGTTTATCATGAGTCTTACATTTTCATTTAAAAACAACAACAAAATGATTCATTGCTATTTAAAGATCCCATATGAAATACGATATAGCTAATATCACTTAATGATTGATTACAAGACCTCTTACTTACAGCCCATTACTAGCAGGATTACCCCTTCTTTTTATATCGATTAACTCGGCGCAGTTGGAAATAAAACGAATGATCGATGCTCGAAGCAGTATCATTGCTGATAGTGTTGACATTTTTGCAGATCGTCTGAAGCGATATAAACCTCTATACAAAACTATAATAAAACGAAATGACTATAAACTTCCCTATACGATCAATTTTCTTTTCATGGGAAGCAGTTATTACTTTTATTCCGGAATTTGTTGTCTATATAATCACAAATATTGATATACTTAAGACGGAATTCAATATTGGTTTGACTACGTAACTGTTATTTTATGTAAGAGATCCAGTTTTGTCTGCGATTTTGGTGGGCTTTAGGGAGTTCTTTGTATTCTTTCTTTATTTTATATCCTTTTTTCCTTTCTAAATACATAAATTTAGATGGATAGATAGATTTTATGGATAGATGGGCGGACGAGCGGATGGATGTGCGGATGGATGGATGAATCAGTTTGATGGATATTGATTCGACAAATAATGAAATTTCTTCATTGTAACAAATTTAGGAATATACTTTTAAGAAACAAATGCATAACGAAAAACAACATTGAAAACTATATTGATCAGAAATATGTTTTAATCATGTCACGGAGCTGGCAAGAATTGAACCATTGCTCATTATTTGCTTCTTCTAAATCAATCTAGCGCATTCACATGTTCAGCTTGAGGGCAGGCTCAGCCCATGTGCCCTTTATGATTACCAAGACGCGAGGGATTCTACTAATACAGCTTTCAGAAACCCGCTCTACCTGCGCTTTTGGAAACCACCGAGCTGAAATCGCATTACAAGTTTTACAATGAAGATTCATTGGGAGTACCAATCCAATTTGCTCCTCGGATGTTTTCGAGAATATGCGAGATTTCTAAGTTTATTGAAGCTTTATGCCCGAAAAACAAATTTCTTCGTGAGAGTTTTAGTTTTTATCTCAGCTTGAGTTATAGGTATTGGCTCGTTAAATGGTCTGGCCTTTCTGAACCGGACAAGGAACATGCAGCGCGGTTCGCTGGCCCATTTGACGCGTTGGTAGCTCGTTATTTCTCCGCGGTTAATCAAATCTTTGATTCATTATGTGTGCACACGGGTAATTTCGAGACCTGCTGAACATGCCTCGGGTCGTATTGGACTCAGTGTTTACTTACTGAATGGTTTTGTTGGCGGCAGGAAGAATAACGGTTGTGTTTTCTTTGGTGTGTTTTTTTTATATATATATACATATACATATACATATAGATATATACTTGTGTGTGTGTGTGTGTGTGTGTGTGTGTGTGTGTGTGTGTGTGTGTGTGTGTGTGTATGTGTGCGTGCGCGTGTGTGTGTAGGTATATATATATATATATATATATATATATATATATATATATATATATATATATATATATATATATATATATACTAAATACTTTTCATTAAAGCTGCAATCTCGTCTCATTATACTATAAGATCCTTTACACAAGCCAAATACAAACACAATACAGTTTTAATAAACTGGGGACGGTTGTTCAAATGTTAGTTAACGTACACAGTGGTTTATAGAGATTATTAAAACCAAGGACTAAATCAGTATAAATAATAACTGAAGGCATAGTGTTGAAGCTTCATTTAGCACAACTAAAGGCACCGATCCATAATCATCTCTAAAGTTAATTTTGTATTTGTGCAAAAATAATTAAAAGGAAAATATTGGACGAACCCAGGGTTAATTTAATTATGCTTTGAACAACTGAGCCCAAGGGACCTAATTGACAAAGGTCTCTTAGGTTCTGATAGACAACGAATCATCCTCTTTGTATGTCTCCTCCTTGGCCCGTGCTCATAAAACTTAAAGTCTAGACTATAATAAAGTCCAGACTTTAACGTAATGCTATTTGAATTGCGTTGCCATGACGTTAAAGTCTAGACTTTATTAAAGTCTAAACTACAAGGTTTATAAGCACGGGGCCAGATGTTCGTTCGGTACTAACTTCTGACTGCAGCTGACTTCATTTTAAAGGTTCATATAGATTGGAAGGAAGAAAATGTTTTGTTTAACGACGCACTCAACGCATTTTATTTACGGTTATATGGCGTCGGACATATGGTTAAGGACCACACAGATATTGAGAGAGGAAACACGCTGTCGCCACTTCATGAGCTACTCTTTTCGAATAGCAGCAAGGGATCTTTTATATGCACCGTCCCACATACAGAATAACACATACCACGGCCTTTGATATACCAGTCGTGGTGCACTGGCTGGAGCGAGAAATAGCCCAATGGGCCATATAGACTGGATGCGGCGCGTGCGTGCGGTCCCACTGTTGCGTCTATGGTTTGCGTTTTAGGCACATATATCATATATCATTATTTCATTGCGGCTGGCCGCATGCGTTTTGCAAGCGGACGCATCGCACGTATCCATAGTGTAGTAGAGTTAGGGTATAATAGTGCAAAATGTGATACTAACATGCTACTTTGCATGCAGTTAGGCCATCATGTGTAGAGTAAAACTTGATATAGGACCAACCTGGCAGCGACCCTTATTGACTAGATGACGTCAAAATTCAAAATGGCCGCCAATGAAATATTTCTCACTGAGTTTGTATCACATTTAAAAGTGTAAGATATAAAATATTATCTCCAATGACACATTTCAGACAATATTACTACTATTTATGTGTTGCTATTATATATTAATCATTATTTTGGAGAAAAAAATATGAATATGCTGAACAACAAAAGAAACACGTTAATCACATATACCCTATATATATAATGGCCCAGTGGCTGGACACTATCATTGGAATTAACGTATTTCGGCACGCATATATTTTATGTTTAAAAGTGACAGTTTCCTATAGCGTAAGAAGATTCTATATTATTGGGACGTTATTTTTATAGCCATGTCCCCTATTTATTTTAGGTAATGTATCACTTTAATACTTTTCAAAACCCTCGTAAATAGCGGGGGTGGGGGGTGGAGACGGGTGGGGGCAGGTGGGGGTGGGGGGTGGGGGGAGTCCCACTTGACACTTATATTGCATATTTGGAATTACTTTCGACTGATCATTTACATGAGGTGTCGTTTCATAGCAATTCTGATTTTCGATCCAGTAACAGTAACTTGTACATGTATTGTTAAATATTTCATCAAATCGGTTATATACCTAACATGACTTCATATTGTTTAGGGGACGTTTGTTTTCGCGTTTCCGTGGAAACGTACCACGGGGAAATCAAACAGTCCATTGTGAGTTCAGTGCGACAAGTGGTGTTATTTATTAAATGTTTTTTGATTGATTATGAATTTATGATTAGACAGATACTTAGCATCCTGATTTCTCCAGGTGGGCACAGTGTGGCCACTGTTTAACAGACACATTAGTATGTCATAAAAGGGCAAGTTAAAGGTACTTGGTCCGCTACAACACGGCATGCTACTTCTCATTAAAACTTAGTTTTCTTGCATACAAATATATCTTCACATAAAGTCAGGAGAAATTTATTTCGGAGGGTACGGAATGGATGGATGAATGTCTGGATAGATTTGCGTGTTGTGTGTACAAGTAATGTATGTGTAGATGTAGATATAGATGTATGCGTAGATGTAGATGTAATTGTAGATGTATGTGTAGATGTATGTGTATGTGTAGATGTATGTATAGATGTAGATGTATGTGTAGTGTAGATAAATGTGTAGATTTAGATGTATGTGTAGATGTATATGTATGTGTAGATGTATGTGTAGATGTAGATGTATGTGTAGATGTAGATGTGTGTGGATGTATGTGTAGATGTAAATGTGTGTAGATGTATGTGTAGATGTATGTGTAGATGTAGATGTATGTGTAGATGTATGTGTAGCTGTAGATGTATGTGGAGATGTAGATGTGTGTGAAGATGTAGATGTGTGTGTAGATATGTGTAGATCTATGTGTAGAGGTAGATGTAGGTGTACGTGTAGATGTAGATGTATGTGGAGATGTAGATGTATGTGTAGATGTAGATGTATGTGTAGATGTATGTGCAGATGTAGGTGTATGTGTATCTCGTGGATATTTGGTTGTAAAAACAGGTTAGTTTAGTGCAATATGAAAATAATAAAATGGCTTCTGTTTTGTTTGGTTTAACAACACCACTAGAGCACACTGATTAATTACCCATCGACTATTTTATGTTAAATATTTTATAATTCTGACATATAGTTTTCAAAGGAAACCCGCAATTATTATTTTTTTCATTACCTGCAAGCGCTCTTTTATATGCACTTTCCCAAAGACAGGACAGCACATGCTACTGCCTTTCGATATACCAGTCGTGGGTAGCACTGATTAAAACGGGGGAAATCTAACATGCAGTCGAACAGGTCGTCCGAAGTATATCAGAATAGTGCTGTAACGTCCCATTAACTACTTCTGATAAATTGTGGCTACTTAATAAAGATGTCCATTTGAGTAGGTTTAACTGTACTCCAACCACAAGACGTCACAATAAGTATACAAACGCGCGGTGAATACATTTTCATTCACTGGTCAAGGTAGACTTTTAAAAAGGAAAGCGCTAAGACTAAGTCTTGAAAAATTAGCTTATCGTTCTTGTTAAACTAATATTGGTTCCATCTAATTGACGAAATGGTTTCTTTTGATAAGAAATATTGTCTGATTAAAAAACTAATTAGCACGTGGGTCGTCTTTGTGTTTGTTCTCCCACGGGCCATAATTACTGAACGAGTGCTACGTAATTGTCGTTGATGAAACGGTGTGATGCATGAGATGTCTAAAAACAACCATTTAGTTCCTTTGTTGCAGCAGTGGGTGGAACAGACGTCAGTCTTTATTACTTAGGGACCTAATTCACAATCCTCCCTCAAGCTCGCTTAGGCAACATCGCATTGTCATTGCAAGGCTTGACCGGCCTCTATGGTGTAGTGGTTAAAGCCATCGGACTTGAGGCTGGTAGGTACTGGGTTCGCATCCCGGTACCAGCTACCACCCAGAACGAGTTTAATGACTCGGTAGTAGTTGTAAGGCCACTACACTGACTTCCCTCTCGGTAACCACCAACAACTAATCACTAATCCACTGTTCTGGACAGACAGGTGTGTGTGTGTGTGTGTGTGTGTGTGTGTGTGTGTGTGTGTGTGTGTGTGTGTGTGTGTGTGTGTGTGTCCAGCACAGCGTGTTTGAACCTTCATTAGATATAAGCACGAAAAAAAGTATAAACAAACAGCAAGTCTTTTTGCAATGCACTGCCAGATCGCAAAGTTGCAAGAGTTCATATTAGTGAATTCACTAAACGCTCGCAACTTTGACGGAGTTTTATAATGATAAAGAGATTTACGTGCACATTCAGAGCAAGCTGTTGTAGCACACGCCTATCCTGGCCACAGGGACCGGCCTTGGCCGGTTCCCTCTGTCCAGGACAGGAAAGGGTTGGGGGAGGGTTGTAGAGAGGGAACGCCTGCACTGGCAAGTGCAAGGGAGCACCAGCAGTCCAATGTTGGTGGCAGGCGGGGGGTATTTGGTGCTATGGAATTTTGAAAGTCCCGTAGGATTATCTCAAAGAGGAAGAGGTGCGCGTTTTACATGAAGGAAATTTGGCGCAATTTTGATGGTCGTCCTAATTGAAATAGTGGAAGTTTTATGAGTTGGGATAGCTTAAGAGTACTTTGTGAATTAGACAACTGAGCTGCAATAATTTAACAGCTCGAAGCTAAGGTTATTCCGTGATGAAACATTATGCTTTAATTATAACTAGTTTAAAGGAACAGACCCTAGTTTCAACCCGTGAAAATTAACATTAAGTTTAGTTAATCTACAAACCTATAACACATCTGGATAAACTTACAACCGAGTGAAACATGAGTCTGTGACTTTGAAATGGTGAAATACCCTCTACAAATAGACTGAAACTCTACTCCATAAATGTTACCTATCAGACGCACGTGCGTTTTTAAAAATACGAGAACTGTATTTTGTGATATTAAAAACACCAGGATGACCCAAAACATTTTGAATGTACAGAAATGGATAATCTAAACAATAAAATCTAAGTAAAGTATGATTTCAGTTATGAAAAACGGCTCTAATAGTGAAAAAATATGCCTTAGTGTTTAAAAACTAGGGTATGTCCCTTTAAAGGTACAATCTTGCCTCACTGCAGTATAACATGATGGAGTTTTAGTCAGAAATGCTTCATCTTTCTGTATGTGAACCAAGTACCTTTAACAAAAGAAAATATGCATATTCTGGGCAGACGAAGTAGTACGTTAGATATGGCTGTTGTTATTTTCTCCTTTGTTTCTTGTTTGAAGTCACTAACCTTCCTCTACTGCAGTATAACATGATGGAGTTTTAGTCAGAAATGCTTCATCTTTCAGTATGTGAACCAAGTACCTTTAACAAAAGAAAATATGCATATTCTGGGCAGACGAAGTAGTACGTTAGATATGGCTGTTGTTATTTTCTCCTTTGTTTCTTGTTTGAAGTCACTAACCTTCCTCTACTGCAGTATAACATGATGGAGTTTTAGTCAGAAATGCTTCATCTTTCAGTATGTGAACCAAGTACCTTTAACAAAACAAAATATGCATATTCTGGGCAGACGAAGTAGTACGTTAGATATGGCTGTTGTTATTTTCTCCTTTGTTTCTTGTTTGAAGTCACTAACCTTCCTCTACTGCAGTATAACATGATGGAGTTTTAGTCAGAAATGCTTCATCTTTCAGTATGTGAACCAAGTACCTTTAACAAAACAAAATATGCATATTCTGGGCAGACGAAGTAGTACGTTAGATATGGCTGTTGTTATTTTCTCCTTTGTTTCTTGTTTGATGTCACTGACCTTCCTCTACTGCACGGTGTTATAATGTGTGTGACCATCAATCACAGTTTTCGCTGTGTTTTATGGTCAACTGAAACGCATGCAGAAATGTTGACGCCAATTTCATGTTGTATTTAGTCCTTTAAGACTATTTTTTCTATAAAAATAGCCTTATTTCCCTTTCAACTTATATATATAGTATAACCTCGATTTACCGCCCCCCGATTTAACGCCAACCTCTCGTATCGCCAACTTTCTTCCAAGTACCGTTTGTTTTCTTGGTTAATTCCCTCTATTTAGCGCCACCCTCGCTATCCGCTATCCGCCAAACATATTTTTGAACAAAATGCATGTTAGATGTTACAGTCCCCTCGATTATATCGCCCGTGCTCCAATTAGCTGTAATCAAGCGGCTCGACAGGAGTACATTGGCCGTAATTAAGCTTTACAGGAGTTGTTACTTTTCGTATTGTTTAATGATTGACTGTGTTACAGTTAGTTGTCAGTGCAGTGATTCCGCAGTTCAAAGACAAAAAACCGGTTTGATGATCACGTGACAATAAGGGATTTGATCGGTGCATTTGATCGGGCCATTCTGGGTAAATGCGTAACATCAGTTGTTTTAGTCCTAATCAAGTATGAACCGCGTTTAATAAATAAAGAAACATCCTTTTTAACTGTTATTGTGTGTAAGCTGTATAAGCTGATGAGTTAGTTGCAAAGCTCAAAGTGAATAAAGAATTGAAAATTGAAAAGCTTTTTTAAGAGCAGGGCCTCTATGCGAGTTTCAACTCAGCATTTGGGATAAATATCATGGTACCGATCAGGCATTTCAATGCAGTAAAATGGATTATAAACGCAAACGTGTCCTATTAGACCGGAAGAAGTTCCCACAGCGGTATGTGCGCGAGACGCGATCAAAACAGTTCTTCGGTTTATAGAAGCTAATCCACATTCAGTTGAGTCCGATGTAAATTCGATGATTTCTTTCCAAACAAGAGTGAACGAGTTAATTCTTCTGAGCACACAGCAGAAAAATATTCTGGACTTTTATAAAAAGGATTGACTTTGACACTGTGCTAATCAAATTTACTGTACTTTTTACCGTTTCACCGTACTTGTTTACGTTTTTATATTTCCAATGTTCATTGCTGATTGACAAATTAAAATTAATGTTTAACTTGTTACCTTGTTTTTTCTGTTTTTGTTTATTGTCGTTTTAAACAAACTGTGACATTTAATACATGCAGATGTATTAAAAAGAAAATATGTTTGGTGGCGCATCCTTGGCACCCTCACTTTAACGCCAACTCGATATAACGCCAAAATCACGTAGGTACCACAGTAGGCGGTAAACCGAGGGTATACTGTATGTATGTATGTATATATATATATCATACATATATATATATATACATATATATATACATATATATATATATATATATATATATATACATATATATATATATATATATATATATTATATATATATATATACCCCATTGCCCCCTTTGCCTTTCTTTCCTTTGAATTCCGTCTCATTTCTTTTCGATCTGGCAACTCCTCCTATCTTATTATTATTATTATTATTATTATTATTATTATTATTATTATTATTATTATACATATGTATAATATATGTTTCTTAGCTGTTATTGGTGGGAAATGTGTTTTTGTTGTCGTTATGGTTGTTGTTTTTGTTGTAATTGTTCCTATTTGTGTTATTTAGTTTTTGTTTTACTTGCTTGTTTCTTTGAGAGTTTTACTAACAGGCGTGCTAACACTGGATTCATTACGACTTTCTGTAAGCTTATATTGTTCATTACAAACAATGTATTGTGATTCTTTATGACTTTAAACGTGGACTGAATAACATGCCTGAGGCGGCTAGGTCTCGATTTGAGACGAGAAGCGAGTTTCACACTAATTTATCTTTAACACAAACAATTCCTATAACCTATGATATTGCCTTTGAATATCGTTAGAGGTTCTCATGCTTTTGGGAGAGGCAACGGGGTAGTTTCCCACCACTCCCACCACCACAAAACATTTTCTTTAAAATATCAAGAAAAGGGTGTTCTTCTAGTTTGGAAATACATGTTCTCAAGAAAGTTCAAACATGTTCTCAAGATTAGTGTGCTTTACACAAACTTATTCTCTACGTCAAGTTAATGGAACATATCCCAGTTTTTAAACACTAAGGCATATTTTTTACTATTACAGCCGTTTTTGATAAGTGAAATCATATTTTACTTAGATTTTATTGTTTAGTTTATCTATTTCCGTACATTCGAAGTGTTTATGGTCATCATGGTATTTTTAATATCACAAAATGCATTTCTCATATTTTAAAAACTAAAAAAGGAAGAAATGAAGGAAATGTTTTGTTTAACGACGCACTCAACACATTTTATTTACGGTTATATGGCGTCAGACATATGGTTAAGGGTCACACAGATAGAGAGAGAGAGAGAGAGAGAGAGAGAGAGAGAGAGAGAGAGAGAGAGAGAGAGAGAGAGAGAGAGAGAGACAGAGACAGGAAACCCGCTGTCGCCACTTCATAGGCTACTCTTTTCAATTAGCAGCAAGGGATCTTTTATATGCACCATCCCACAGACAGGATAGTACATACCACGACCTTTGCTACACCAGTCGTGGAGCACTGACTGGAACTAGAAATAGCCCAATGGGGCCACCGACGCGGATCGATCCTAAACCCACAGCGCATCAAACGAGCGCTTAACCACTGGGCTACTTCCCGCACCCCAAACTTAAAAAAGAATAAGCTTAAGTTAAGTAGGATGAGCTGAAATAATGTTTTTGACGAATTCTGACGTTATGCAGCTGACAGCCATCTTGAATTTAGTAGAAAATTATACAGTAAATTGCATGCCAACTCTTGTTATTTGCTATCCTTTTGGTTTAATCAATAGCATGTAACCACTGTTGTGAGTTCAGATAATCACAGACAAGACAATCGCACAAATGTTGTTTGGAACAGTCTGTTGTATATGTCTCTTTAAATTTAGCGTCATGAAATGTTAGCGTCTTGTATGAACTCGCTAAATTCGCTAACAGTTTATGCTCGCTAACATTTCCTGATTTACAGTAGTTGTAATTAGTTGTTGCACTGGGTTTTTTTTTTTTTTTTTTTTTTTGTTGTCTTTTTGGGGGGGGGGGGAGGAGAGGGGGATTTGTTGTTGTTTTTGTTGTTGTTGTTGTTGTTGTTGTGTTTCGTGGTTTTTTTGTTGTTGTAAAAGGAACATTTTCTATTGGTACTTTGACCAATGTATCTAAATCCTAATTTTGCAGTAATAAATATAGTGTATTGTGTCCCCACTCCATATCAGTTATACACACACATAACATTATACTAACATACCCTATCTGACCCAGAATCGAAATATACCGTACAACAAAAGAAACGCGAATATTTTAATATTTATATTGTACATACATGTGTATATATATATATATATATATAATATATATATTATATATATATATATATATATATATATATATATATATATATATATATATATATATATATAGATCGATAGATAGATAGATCAGAGACTGGGCGATTACTTGACAAAAGTAATCGATTACGATTACGATTACTTTAGAATGTCGCGATTACGATTACGATTACAAGATAACGATTACGATTACTTTAGAATGTCGCGATTACGATTACAAGATAACGATTACGATTACTTTAGAATGTCGCGACTACGATTACGATTACAAGATAACGATTACTTTAGAATGTCGCGATTACGATTACGAGTACAAGATAATTGAAAGTAATCGATTACGATTATATATATATATATATATATAGGGGATTTTTTTTCGTGATGCAATTAATTCGGTAAATAGTCTGTCATAAAAGGACAAATATAATCACTAGTCATTAATAATTTTAATAGACACAAAAAACAACTAAATTGGCTCAAACTGAATAAGTTTAAATAACTAAAAAGAACTTAAATTAATAATTATGAAATGAAGTGGGTTATTTAAAAAAAAAACACCCACAAAACTTTTAATACTAGTGGTCGGTACGGAGATTGGTCTTAGGGTTAGGGTTGTACAATGATCTAAAATAGAAGCTCCTATTCAGAATGTATGCAAAATATTAGCTGATATCATATAGTAAGTTTTAAACGGGAGTATTTAAAAAACTGTGCACAAACAGCGGAAAACCCGGAAACACTGTACAGAAAATTAAAAATCCGGAAACGTTCATCTCTAAGACTATCTGTCAAAATCACCAAGTGTTTGACAACCAATAGCCGATGATTAATAAATCAATGTGATTTAATGGTGTCCTTCAACAAAACAAACTTCAACTTTAACAGATATTTGCCTTTCATTTGTTATTCAGTGTGTGGTAGACTGTAATAATATCTATAATCATGGCTTACGGCGACATTAGTTTAAGTCGGTCGTGTTACGGATTAGCCACGGGAGATGGATTGGAAGTAAATGTCACATCATTACGTCTTTAAATATGTGTTCCTGGTCTCTCTCTCTCTCTCTCTCTCTCTCTCTCTCTCTCTCCTCTCTCTCTCTCTCTCTCTCTCTCTCTCTCTCTCTCTCTCTCTCTCTCTCTCACCTTCCTCTCACCTTCCTCTCTCCCTCTGTCTCTCTTTCTCTTTCTCTAACCTCTCTCTCTCTCGCTCTCTCTCTCGCTCTCTCTCTCTCGCTCTCTCTCTCTCGCTCTCTCTCGCTCTCTCTCTCTCTCTCTCTCTCTCTCTCTCTCTCTCTCTCTCTCTCTCTCTCTGTCTTTCTGTCTGTCTGTCTGTCTGTCTGTCTGTCTGTCTCTCTCTCTCTCTCTCTCTCTCTCTCTCTCTCTCTCTCTCTCTCTCTCTCTCTCTCTCTCTCTCTCTCTGTCTCTCTCTTTCTCTCTCTGTGTGTGTGTGTGTGTGTGTGTGTGTTGTGTGTGTGCCAAATATTTTACAGTTGACCTTGCCTTTGTATAAGTTGCACAGATTTGGCGACACTACAAATATCGGCGATTTAAAAGGCCGCCTTCTTATCGGTGATTTTTATCATCGTTTTACATAAGTAATGTATCCCTGGTTGAATAATGACACACAGTCACACACGCGCACACACGCGCGCACACACACACACACACACACACACACACACTCCCCTATCAATATCATTGGAAAAACTAAAATATAATATTTTTTTTTTAAACCTATGTGGGCTGAAAACAAAAACACACAAAAAAATAACAAAAATAAAAACACTAAAAGATTGCAACTGTATACATTGCATTCACAACAAGTATCCCAAATACCTGAACAAATATAGTACGCCAAGGTATATTCCCATTACAAAAACAGTACGGCTGCCATTAACAAAAAACCAAACCTACTTCAATTTCACTAGATCTAACTACCCGACCCATCTATATATACACATGTATATATGTACATGTATATATGTGTGTGTGTGTGTGCATCCTGTTAACTCGCTCTCTGTTCCTTGTGATTTATGATGCCACAGCCTAGGTGAATTTTAGTACAATAATATAATATATAACTGCGCCTCGCCTTAATCACTTGTGTTTGAATAGCGGCCTACATAACAGAAACAGATCGCTGGCTAGAGGCAATGTTTGGGGACACCCTTCTGCTTAAACAAAGCCGTTAACCTAAAGAGTCGGCCATTTTTCACCTGTTCTCCCGGGAACGATGGATAAACTGCACGACAGAGTGATTGAACTAAAAGATTTGAACCCGAGGAGGTCGTATGGGTGAGTGCGTTGTGGTTTATGTCAACCTTGTTCACTGGAGTATGTCACGTAAGACGTTTTGTGTTCGTGTTTTTTTTTCGTATGACACGTTTCATCCCATACCAATAGCGATCGTGTCACAGTGGAATTGAGTCGCGTACGCACCTACGCGTTTGTACCTGGTATAGTTAACAACAAGTTTCAGTACATAGTGTCCAGTATGATAATAATTATAACTAAGTCGTGGCATATTATTGTATTTTTATTTAATACGTTAAAACGGGCCGTAGCTAGGATATTTTGTTGCGGGGGGGGGGGGGGGGGCAACTGAGTAGTTAATAGTCTAAAACCCTTTAAACGGTTAAGATAATTTTCTGTAAGTTTCTATAATGCTTTCCGGATTTTTTCGGGGGGGGGGGGGGGCAACTGTCCTAGTCGGGGGGGGGGGAGCAACTGCCCCCTTGCCCCCCCCCCCCCGCTAGCTACGACCTTGCAATATAATATTATTATTAACAATGTTGTAACAATATAGCAGTTAACACATAATACCAATACCCTAACCGTTATGTATTACAGTTAACACCATGTCACAGTGTCAATATAGTGTCCAGTGTTAAAATATTTATAGCTAGGTCGTAGTACATTATTCTATTTCTACTTAATACGTTAACGCGTACTGTCAATAATAATAATATTATTATTAAGTGTGTAGTACAACATAACTATGTTGTAGCAACAGATCATTTGACACGTTAACACGTAGCATCAATATGTTAACCGTTACATATTATAATTAACACAAAGTGTTAATGTAGTGTTTAGTATTACAATAATTAATTATAACTTGTTCTTTACATATTATTATATTCTATTTAATACGTTAACACGCACTGTCAATATAATATTATTATTCAGTGTGTAGTACAACATAACTATGTTGTAGTAACAGACCATTTAACACGTTAACACGTATTATCAACATGTTAACCGTTATGTATTACAATATAAGTATGTTTTAGCACAACACATTTGATCAGTATATTGCGTGACATTTTTTGCAGCATCCAATGTGCATAATACCGTACACCTACGTATTAGTAATATGACATTCAGTGGCTTACACTATATGTATTTAATAGTCACTGTATATAATTATAAAACAACTGTGTATTAGAAATACATGTATATCATTTAATTTCTTATACAAAACCAATTATTAGTAATTATGTTCTGAAATTTGTATTACATAGTATCATTCAATATTCAGAACCAAAAAAAACAAACAATGCTAGAGGTTAGCAAAGTAGTATTACATAATACGTGTTACAATAGCCTATTCGTATTACAAAATGACAAAGTATTAGTACTATTTCATCGTGTGTATATTGTAATATAACATTATATATGCGAACTACAATACGATCAGTATGTACGACAGTGTAATGGCAGTATAATATACACAGTATATAATTAGGTATTTGGACAAATGAATGATACTTATTATAATTTAATTACATTTACTGGTCTTGTTGGATGTAACCTGACATGGCCCACAACACTGAGTCACTCACGGTTGAGAGCAACAGGTAGGTCGGTGTTGTTCATACTACAATGTACATGCAACATGTTGTTCGTAATGCGTTGGTATGTCAGTCATCCGATTCGACCACTCCCTGTTATGAGCCACTTGTACTGCATGTGCAATGCGAATGTCGACAGTTGGCATTTTATGGGATGTTTATCGAGCTTGTGTGTATTTCGGAATCGATGGAATTTTTTTAGATTACTTTGAACTGTCTAACAATGTCTCCACCATCAAAACAACAACAACAACGAAACAGACAACCAAGGAATCCAACATTCTCTCTTTCTTTCTCTTTCTCTCTCTCTCTCTCTCTCTCTCTCTCTCTATCTCTCTCTATCTCTCTCTATCTCTCTCTCTCTCTCTCTCTCTCTCTCTCTCTCTCTCTCTCTCTCTCTCTCTCTCTCTCTCTCTCTCTCTCTCTCTCTCTCTATATATATATATCTATATATCTATCTATATATCTATCTCTGTATGTATGTATGTATGTATGTATGTATGTATTGATGTATGAATATCTATATATTGTATGTATGTCGAGGTTGACTATTACATACATAGATATTAACGCACTGGCGCAGGGGATAATTAAATCCTTTCTGGCCTCACAAGTTGTCCCATGCCGTTGCTGGGACTCGAACCTGTGGCACCGATTCGCCCGCAAATTGCAAGACTAACCACGATACGCTCTGAGCTATCGAAGCTTCCATTAAAAGGAAGCTCTTTTAACTCAACCATATGCATGGGGCTTACAATCTATGCGGTCGATCCCGCTTGCGTGCATGAAACAGTGGGCATACCTGGCACTGGCTAGTATGTATTGATGTATGAATATCTATATATTGTATGTATGTCGAGGTTGACTATTACATACATAGATATTAACGCACTGGCGCAGGGGATAATTAAATCCTTTCTGGCCTCACAAGTTGTCCCATGCCGTTGCTGGGACTCGAACCTGTGGCACCGATTCGCCCGCAAATTGCAAGACTAACCACGATACGCTCTGAGCTATCGAAGCTTCCATTAAAAGGAAGCTCTTTTAACTCAACCATATGCATGGGGCTTACAATCTATGCGGTCGATCCCGCTTGCGTGCATGAAACAGTGGGCATACCTGGCACTGGCTAGTATGTATTGATGTATGAATATCTATATATTGTATGTATGTCGAGGTTGACTATTACATACATAGATATTAACGCACTGGCGCAGGGGATAATTAAATCCTTTATGTATGTATGTATGTATGTATGTATGTATGTATGTATGTATGTATGTATGTATGTATGTATGTATGTCTATCCTGCCCCTTTCTCTCTCCCTCTCTTTCTGTCTTTATTTCTCACTGTCTCTGTCTGTGTTCCTGTTTCTCTCTCTCTTTCTTTCTCTCACACACATTCACACACATAAACAAACACACACACACACACACACACACACACACACACACACACACACACACACACACACACACACACACACTGAAAACAACACGCATGAAATTAGTGCTGTAAATAGTATCGCCAATACAAGCAGGTTATTACTGAACATCGATGTCAGTTAGATATGTTGTCTGTAGGCGATTCTACACCATGCATAATGCATACACTTAATTAACAATATTTCCATGTTCGCTATATGTTAAAAGGGCATATAGTACTAGTACACTGAGAATCCGGTGTATACGGGTTACACGAGGACTTGTAAATATTGGTCTTACAAGCAGGTGGGCCTAAAGGCACTCACTCGAATTAGTCCGCAGTGTATAAAATTATTGTTGGATAATGTTACAGCTTTTCTTACCGTTGAAGGTTACACACCACCATTTACTTATGTATGCATTTCAATCTAATTTATATGTCGGAATATATTTGTAATATTTTGGAAAGAGCTATATCACTGCTGTTTTTATGAAGTATAGTCGCTTGGTAACTACCATGCAAACAAATATCATTACAGACTGACCAAGAAAACATAGTTATCAACCTGCCAGATCAAAGAAAGAAAGACATGTTTTATTTAACAACGCACTCAACACATTTTATTTACGGTTATATGGCGTCAGACATATGATTAAGGACCACTGAGATATTGAGATAGGAAACCCGCTTTCGCCACTTCATGGGCTACTCTTTCCGATTAGCAGCAAGGGTTCTTCTATATGCACCATCCCACAGACAGGGTAGTACATACCACGGCCTATGATATACCAGCCATGTTGCACTGGCTAGAACGAGAAATAGCCCAATGGGCCCACCGACGGGGATCGATCCCACACCGACCGTGCATAGAGCGAACGCTGTACCACTGGGCTACATCCCGCCTCTCCTGTCAGAGCAACGCCTCAGTTTGCAGTTATATAAGCGGTAGCTTGCAGAGTCGTTATCATTTACTATTAAAGTAATTTGATTTGTTTAACGACACCACTAGAGCACATTGATTAATCATCTGCTACTGGATGGTAATTTTGACATATCGTCTTAGGGAGGAAACACGCTACATTTTTCCATTAGTACTAGTAGCAAAGGGTCTTTTATATTCACCATCCCATAGACAGGATATCATATGCCATGGCCTTTGATATATATACTAGTCGTGGTGCACTTGCTATAGCAAGAAACATTTACTATTAACCTAGCAAGTAGTTTCAAACTAGTTGGTTAACTGTTTAAATAATACAGAGGTCAATCTACTTGCAAAATTGTCAATACCGTGCAATATTATTCTTTAATAAAGATTTTTATTTTTATTTTTATTGGACTGTGTTAATCTACTACACAAAGTAATAGAACTGGGAAATAGTGGTATGGTTCCTGAAGGCACTTGATCTTATTATAACATGACATGGTCTTCTGTTTTTTCCTTTTTTCCCCTTCTTATTCCATTCCCTCATTTACATGACACACAATTCGTGCTCAGAAAAAGACCATGAAGTCGTGGACAACACCAGTACATGACATAATTATTAGATTTCAAGTTAACTTTCAAATAGATATATATGAACTATACATGGTCTTTTTGGTTGAAACTTAATTTTTTCAGACTTGCATGAAATTATCATTTGTTTCACAGATACTCACATGACATTTATTTCGGCATATATAAACACCAGCAAATTTGTCACGTACCAAATTAAAAACAAAAATGCTACAGTTATCGGGAGAAGAGAAAATGCGATACATATTTGTGATCAGTTGAAATGTTCAGAATTATAAAACATCTTGACAGTGTCATATGAACAGGATGAATTTCTAAAAAATATTTATGAAAATCTCTTACTGTAAAAATTCTGACAAACGCTCAGATGTACCCTTGTCTTGACTTTCTGAAGACATTAGGACAACCACGATTCATACGGATGTAAATAAATCAATATTTCAAGCACTTTACTATAGGTTTCGGCCAGAAATGCAATAGAATTCATTTGTAAAAAGTGTTTTTGAAAAACCTCTTATTGTCTCTTACGTCTGGCGTGCGTGCACCAAGCGCAGACTTCAAACTCCTACCTTGCGTTTTTGCACACGCCAGGACAACCAAGATTGAAATAGATGTACATAAATGAATATTGTAAGTAAGATAATATACGCTTAGACCAGAAATACAATAGAATTCATTTCTTAGAGATATTTATGAAAAGCTATTATTGTCATAATTCTGTCGTGCTCCAAGCGATCACATCAAGTTTTTGTCTTGCGTTTTGGAACACATTAGATCAACATTGATCCAAAAGGACATTAAATGAATCAATATTCTAAGCAGAGTACTGTAAGTTTCTACCAGAAGTAGAATACATTACGTTTTAGCACTAAGCCTCTTTAGAGGCACTGGCTCTAGTTATTAGGTTTAGCTATTACGGTTGTTTTACTGTTAACCTACACATCACTTGCCATATTGCAGGAGGCGGGACGTAGCCCAGTGGTAGAACGCTCGCTTGATGCGCGGTCGGTTTGGGATCGATCTGCGTCGGTAGGGCCCATTGGGCTATTTCTCGTTCCAGCCAGTGCACCACAACTGGTATATCAACGGCCGTTGTATGTGCTATCCTGTCTGTGGGATGGTGTATATAAAAGATCCTTTGCTACTAATGAAAAAAATAAAATGTAGCGGGTTTCCTCTCTAAGACTATGTCAAAATTACCAAATGTTTGACATACAATAACCGATGATCAGTGTGCTCTAGTGGTGTCGTTAAACAAAACAGACTTTAACTTTGCAATTGCAGCGTCTTGCTTTAATTATTAAGTTTAGCAAACTCAGTGCTTTTCTTGTTGTCCTGGTCCTCGTTCCACAAAGCGATCTTAGCCCTAAGATCACCTTTAGTGTATATCTACTTTAAGGTGATCGTATTGCTAAGATCGTTTCGTGGAATGGATCCCTGGGCCCGTGCTTATAAAACTTTTTAAGAGTCCAGACTCGATATCTAATGACGTCACACACATACAATTTGTATGGCGTTGTAATGACATTAGTTGTGTCAGACTCTATTAGTCTCGAGTCCAGACTCTAAATGTTTTATAAGCACCAGGCCTGGTATATATAGTAGCTCAAGACCGGCCTCGGTGACGGCGTGGTTAAGCCATCGGATATAAGGCTGGTATGTACAGGGTTCGCAGCCCGGTACCGGCTCCCACCCAGAGCGAGTTTTAACGACTCAATGGGTAAGACCACTACACCTTCTTCTCTCTCACTAACTACTAACAACTAACACACTGTCCTGAACAGACAGACAGCCCAGATAGCTGAGGTATATGCCCAGGACAGCGTGCTTGAACCTTAATTGGATATAAGCCTGAAAATAAGTTGAAATGAAATTATAGCAGCTCAAAATGCATTTTATTCGAAACAGAAAGTGTGCATTTCTCAATGGCATGCCCTGCAGGACGAGCCAGTTGTAGGCCTACTATTTAGAAAGCTGCATTAGAATTTGCATCGCGGTGTACCAATAATTGCATTTAATGCACACAACATGTAGTTCTCATTCTATTGTGAATGATAAAAAAGCAGCTGCCATATTTCACTGCATGTATAGAAAACATGTTTAACACTCGTCTGACTGCACATTCACTGTTTGCAAAACACCCACAGCAGTTCATGTCAAGAATGCAGTATTTATGTTGTGCAACATGTAGTTAGTTTTTTGTTGTTGTACATATCGGTTACATGTAGACACCTTAGATCCATTGCAGGTAACGGTAAAATGTAGCGGGTTTCTTTTGAAGATTATGTGTCTGAGTTCTTAAATGTTTGACATGCAGTGGCCGTTAATTAATTAATCAATGTGCTACCGTGGTTTTGTTAAACAAAGCAAAATTTATATATATTATATATACCTACATGTATTTTTAGGCAAAAGGGGGCGGGATGTAGCCCAGTGGCAAAGCACTCGGATGATCCGCTGTCGGTCTAGGATCGATCCCCGTCGATGGGCCCATTGGGGTATTTCTCGTTCCTGTCAGTGCATCACGAGTGGTATATGCTAGCCTATCTGTGGGATGGTGCATATAAAAGATTCCTTGCTACTAATGGAACACTGTAGCGGGTTTTCTCTCTAAGACTATATGTAAAAATTACCAAATGTTTGACATCCGATAGCCGATGATTAATAAATTAATGTGCTCTAGTGGTGTTGTTAAACAAAAGAAATTGTAACTTCAGGCAAGTGTGTAGATTCTAGCTGGATTGGTAGAGCGCTCGCATGAGGTGCTTGAGTTGCAGGATCGTATATCAAAGGCCGTGGTATGTGCTGTTCTGTCTGTGGGAGAGCGTATATTATACAAAATTGCCTTCCTGCTAATGGAAAAAAATGTAGCGGGTTTCCTCTCTAAGACTACATGTCAGAATTACCACAATTTTGACATCCAATAGCCGACGATCAATACATCAATGTGCTCTAGTGGTGTCGTTAAACAAAATAACCTTTAACTTTTAAATACCTTTAGGCTACACTAATTACATTTAATATGAATGTTCAGAATGTAGTTCCAAACTGATAACTTAAAATAATATCCACCACTCCCCCCACCCCCATCCCACCCTCAGCCCACACGGGCATATGGTCACAACAAAAGGAACACTTCATTTTACTGTTATTGAGATTGTGGGTTTCCTCAACACGTTAATGTTTCTACACATCTCACGTGACCCATTTTGTGATTAAAGTCTGGCGATGTTTATCGCCGAATTAATGAAAGCTATGTGTATGTTAATACCACGCTTGATGGTCAAATCTGTCTTGGCCATCCTTAATGTTGATGATATGTCTGTCATATCGTTACTTTATCTTGTAAATTACAAACTGAATGTCGACAGTCTCGTTTATCTTGTGACCATTTGCTTGGCCTTAATTAGATGGGGGCGGGAGTGGAGGAGTTTCTATCGCCCAAAACGGCGAAATATTGCAATTTTTCAGTTTAGACGTGTGGTTTTTTTTTTTTTTTTTTTTTTTTTTTTGGGGGGGGGGGGGGGGGGGTTGTAGTTAGAGAAGACCGTATATTACTAGGGTCTGATTTTTAATTGACCCCGCCGCTATTTTAGGCTATGTGCATTCCAGAAGTGCAGTAGCTAATGGGAAGACTATACTCCTATTCCCACTGGAGTAGGCAGGATTGATGTAGAGGAAGAGGGTGTCATTTATAACGATGAGACCTCCACTCCTCCACTTCTCCTAGATTGCAGGACGTCTGTACGTCCCCATTCTGCCCCCTGCCTATTGCTATACCTAGTGACCAAAGCAGTAAAAAAAAACAGGGAAACAAAAACTAATTTATTTTTAGTTTAGTTTAAAAGTGTTACTTTTGTATTGCTAGAGAAGACCTTTTAACTTTTGTCCCTAACCCCCTTGTTAATGCACCCCTGTTTTTCAGACTTCATACGGCTTAGTAGCTCTTTGCCAAGAATGTTTCCCAACGAAAGGGCTCTCACCATTAAACACTCTCATACTATGACAACAGACAAACTCGTTCACAACTGTCTCTCTTATCGATGACGAACGCACACGAGCGGATATTGATACATGTCGGTCGTGAGTAATCGATCGTGTGATTATTATCCCCTCCCCCGCCGCAGAGAAAAATAAATATTAGCTACGCTCCTGCTAAGACCGTCTTTCATTGAAATACCCTTGCGGAGAGGTGTATCGTCATAATTTATTTCACTGGCAAAGGTGATTTATACACCAATGGAAACGCCAAACTTGATTACTGGAAAAAAACCGGCCTCGGTGGCGTCGTGGTTAGGCCATCGGTCTACAGGCTGGTAGGTACTGGGTTCGGATCCCAGTCGAGGCATGGGATTTTTAATCCAGATACCGACTCCAAACCCTGAGTGAGTGCTCCGCAAGGCTCAATGGGTAGGTGTAAACCACTTGCACTGACCAGTGATCCATAACTGGTTCAACAAAGGCCATGGTTTGTGCTATCCTGCCTGTGGGAAGCGCAAATAAAAGATCCCTTGCTGCTAATCGGAAAGAGTAGCCCATGTAGTGGTGACAGCGGGTTTCCTCTCAAAATCTGTGTGGTCCTTAACCATATGTCTGACGCCATATAACCGTAAATAAAATGTTTTGAGTGCGTCGTTAAATAAAACATTTCTTTCTGATTACTGGAAACATGTTGTGTCATCATACTTAAAATGGTCCATAATTAAAAGGTGGTTTCAGTGGAAATTTTGTTTTTTAATTTCATAATTAAAACAAACGTTGATAACGAGAGCTGCCAGATCGTGACGAACTGAGATGGAAATCAAAGGAGACAAAAAAGGGTATATAAAAAATAAAGCAAAAAAGAAGCAGCAGAAATCTGTCATTACTTATTATCTTGTTTAATGGGTGATTTGAAACACAAGTTGAAACATGCTATAAATATTTAATATATAGGTTTGAGCCATTACAGGAATGATTTAGTAGGAAATGTAATATTTATTAAGGAGGTTGTTGGCCTATCTCTAAGTCTAATTCTCTACGGGAATCACACCTTCATTTCAGCCAATGAGCGGATATTTCTCCTTTGAAACGAGTGCCCTTTTTCTATAGTTTGTTGCATAAGCGTACGAGAAAGGGGTGGGGCAGAGGGGGGCAACTGCGCCCCCCCCCCCCCCCAGTGCTGGAGCAAAACCTAAAATTCGAGCAAAAATGATAGCGTTATTCTGGCAAAATGTACTAACCTAAGACCTTTTTACCATGAATTTCCATAATTCTACCCTCTACATTAGTTGTAATCCATGTAAAAATGCGTAGTTGTTCGTTTGCAACCATATATATAGTTGTTTAGTAGTAACACTAATATGAATAAATGTTGTTATCCAGATTTGGGCTTTTTTTTTAAAATTAAAGCAAAAACCAGCCTGCCCCCCAATCCCCCTCCACCTCCGTACAAACTGAAGAGCCTGTACGCCTATGTTTTATTGAGTTGGAATCAGAACTGATTTTACTGTTAGGTTATGCAGTGTTGAAAGGGGGTTCAACTTCCATAATTATGGAATAAAAGCCGGGGTGATTCCTCCATCTAGAACTCATTGCCACAGTATGTAGTGTGTTGCCTGTCTGCTAAGGTCCAAATAGTTTAGAGTTGTTTCCCTTGTCGGATCCCTCGAAGTAAAGTGTGGGAATATTTTAAACTCAATGTGGCGAACTTGGCCGGGGTATTTTGGGTTTTTTTAAAGTTTGTTTTGTTTAAAGACAGCACTAGAGCCCATTGATTTATTAATCATTGGCTATAATTGGATGTTTTTCTTTTTTTTTCTTTTTTTTTTAGTAGGGGCCACTCTCTTCTTTTAAGGTAGAAGGTAATCATATTTTTTTCCAGCTTAATTGCTACATAGGAGAATGCTTGTATGCTCGACTTTGAAAAGCACCAGTGGTGAGAATGAATGAAAGAATGAATGAATGTTTAACGACACCCCAGCACGAAAAATACATCAGCTATTGGGTGTCAAACTATGGTAATGCAAATAAATAAAGTGATGATCAACAACAATATAAAAATTCAAAACAAACAAAAACAGTGTAAAGAACTGTGCAAAAACACAAATATCACAGAATTTTACGGATACTGAATTTTACTCAAAACTTCAATTTTGTGCTGTATTGGCCATTCTCACAGAGAATGTTACACCCCTGCACCACGGTGAGGTTACAGCACACGCAGGGGACCAGTGGTGAGACGTCTAGACGTCTGGCAAGTTATCTTAATCACAACCATTGCTTTTTTTTAAAAACGTAGTACACATAGCACTATTAGGGATTTGTCTCAGGTGTTCTGGAATCTGTGTTGCTATTAGCATTCATTTCACACTGGAACACCATATGCTTAACATTGCTCTGATTTTTTTTTTTTTAAATTCATTTCCTTTCCATTCTTTATTATTAAACGAAATAAGGACGAGTAAGTTTAATGCTATCATTACAGCTGATAGTTTATATATAATTACATGTAACGTTACAGGGAACATTTTGTTTGCATTTTTAATCTTGATTAACGATATTTCTAGTCAATTGAAAAGTGATTAGCAACTACTGTTTAATGATTTAAGATTGTGTAGCTACCTCTGTAACTTGTGTAGCAACTCGCGACGTGATACTGAACAAAAGGTTCCCTGTCATTAAACTTGTTGCCACAGAATGCGCCATATAACAACATAATATTCATCCTGCCATATTGAACGTGGCTAGTAATACAAATTCGTTTCGATATTGCTGGATATTTTTAAACTTGGCATTCCCTGCTGGCTGAAGCCATCATTCCGAGGACCGTCGACTCCGTCGTTCGGTTAAAGCCAGCGGCTAAACCCCAGTTTGATTTTCCTTTTGTTACCGAGACCAAGACTCCACATCCGATGTCCCAATCAATGGATTTTTAAATCCCATTTCCTTCCCAATTACGCGCGCAATCGCCATCCGTTTTTGTGAATCTGAGTAATAATGTCTGTTTTGTGAGTGATTTGGGACACTTTTCAATCTTGAAAATATGTTTAGCGAGCGCACAAGATGCCTCGGTCCGGGCGAAAATTGCAGTTTAACCTCAACATGCTTTGGTGGTTTTGTTGATTTACGAGAACTGCATACACGGCCTAAGGCAAATTTACACTGGTCGTTAGCTTGGGATAATTGTATAGATACGGGCCTCATGGTGGCTAATATCCCTCGTGGTATTAACGGCGTATTGGGAAGATTAAGTGTTCTCGCACGGTAAATGCATGGGCGACAAACTATGACTCTCTGCTGAGAACGTAAAAGGATACCGGTGCCCTCTGTGGAATTAAGGGGTTTTTTCTCCAACATTTATGAGTAACGGGTATGTACGCTTCTGCACCATTAACTATAAGCACTAGACCATTTGGTTCCGGTCTTAGTGTTTCGCTCTTAGTATTCCGTTCGGAGTAAACACGTCTATAATTAATGAATACATTTTGTGTGTATATATCATAGGACATTGTCACAAGATGCCATTGTTTCATCAGTTTGATTGTATGCTTTTTGAGTCAGTGGGCCGAGTGATTCTGTTTGTAATGGTTTTTCCAGTTAATACATGCATAATTAATGAATACATTTGCGTTACTTATAAAATCAGATGCTATTGTTTCGATTTCTTGGTTGATTGTATGTGTGTGTTTTAAGTAACTATTCCTGCTATTTCCCTATGTAATGTTCCACAAGTTTAAGAGAGCCAGACTATTAATCTGTGGAATTAAGGGGTTTTTTTTCTTTTCTTTTTTTTTCTTTCTTTTCAACATTTATGACTAGTGGGTAGGCTATGTACGTTTCTAGACAACAATTAGGAAACAGAAAGTTTTAATTTCGTTCGTATTATTCCGCGAGTTTACACATGCACGAGAAATGAATATATGTATTTATATTATAGGACAATTGTTTCTATAGCTGGTTGTATGTTGTTGGGTTTTTGTGTCACTAGGCCGAGTAAAAACTGAGTAATTATGTTCGTAATGTTTCGCAAGTTAACACATGCATTATTAATAATATATTTGAATTCCCAGAAGTAACATCATTATTGTGATATAGATCAAAACGTTCTGGGTTCGTATTGACTTTGTCTCAGTTCTATTCACAAGAGCATCGTCACGCCGACGGGCAGTAACCATAATGCAGACTATTTGTTTATCCATTACATTTTAAATACATGTTCGGTTTTTGTTACATCTATAACACGCTGTTTCATTAATTATTATTAATAAGATTTTCTAAAGATTTTCCCCACCGGAATATGAAATATATTTTGCTTAAATTGTATAGTTCTTCCCAGCCTTCATGAACATTGTTTTTGTAAAACATTTCAGTGTCATTTGATAAAAAACCACACCAAAAACCTGAAATGAATAAGTATTTTGAACATAAAACAACACTATTGTTGTGTACAATTTAAAAAAAACAATCGGGTCAGAAATAGATTATAATGTATAGCTACATGCACTGCTTAGAAGGAAATAAATGTTTTATTTAACGACGCACTCAACACATTGTATTTACGGTTATATGGCGTCACACATATGGCCCCGTGCTTATAAACCTTAAAGTCTAGACTTTAATAAAGTTCAGACTTTAACGTCATGGCAACGCCATTCAAATAGCATTATGTTAAAGTCTGGACTTTATTAAAGTCTAGACTTTAAGTTTTATAAGCACGGGCCCTGGTTACGGACAATACAGATTTAGAGAGAGAGGAAACCAGTTCCGATTAGCAGCAAGGGATCTTTTATATGCACCATCACACAGACAGGATAGCACATGCCACGGCCTTTGATATACCAGTCGTGGTGCATTGGCTAGAATGAGATATAGCCCAATAGGCCCACCGACGGGGATAGATCCCAGACCGGCCGCGCATCACTACTGAGAAGGACTATATTGCTAAATTAGTATGGTGCTGAGGTGTCAAAGGTTTGCTATTTTAGAATAGTTTCAAGGATACACAGCCCAACCCAAACATTACTGGAATGTTATTTTCTGACGCAGTACAAATTATTTTTTAAAAGGAAAAGCTATATTCACCTGTATAGGCCTAGTGTTTAATGTCTTCTCACATTAGGTTGTAGTTTTTTTATTATTATTTTTGTTAGTGGTGGTGTTGGTAATGTTGGGTGTGTGTGTTGTCTTTTTAGTGTGTTTTTTTGTTTGTTTTTTGTCTTTGATATTTTACTAAAAAAATTCAAATAGGAAGTAAAACTTTGTATAAATGTTATGTGACATTGACTTATTTATAAAGTCATTTTGCTGGAGATGAACACGTGTTTCGCTTTTCCTTGTAGCCACGGATGATAGAAGGTTTAGTCAAGCTGAAAGCTGACATCATTTAATTTCTATGGATGTATGACAAGCCCACTGAACTCTGAAGCAAACTGTACCAGTGCACGCAGCTGTGTTGCTTTGTTAAATGCATTAAGTTCTGTTAAAGACATGCATATCGCGTCGGTGATTTTTCACCAGCAATCCACCTAGTAATAACCTATTGACGTATTTATATACAAATAAAATTTAGCATCAGTCAACAATAGAAGTTTCAAATAGCTTTAACGGGACATTCCTGAATTTGCTGCAATGTTTAAGATGTTATCGACTAACAGAGACTTTTTAACGATTGTAATTACATATAAAATATATTTTTCTGCATACAGTATTAGTGGCTGTATATTAAACGTATTTCTGATCGTTCTAATATTTGTTCTAGGTTAAATTTCATTTTATTTCCTAAAATATTATATTTTCGTACGTACGAAATTATTTGAAGACAAAATCCAGTTTGGGCTTCTCACAAATATTAAGACGACCAGAAACACATTGAATATACAGACACTGATATTCTAAACAAGAAAATATATTTAATATGTAAGTTTAATCGTAAAAATATTAAAATTATTAGTCGGGAACATCTTACAATGCAGCAAATTCGGGAATGTCCCTTTAAAAGTTTGGTTTTGTTTAACGACACCACTAGAGCGCATTGGTTTATTAATCATTGGCTATTGGATGTCAAATATTTGTTAATTTTAACTCGTAGTTTTCCAACTACGCACTACATTTTTTTTCCATTAGAAGCAGTGGTGTATCTACTGAAAATAGCGCCTATGACGAGCACTGAAAATGAGCCCCTGTTCAAACATCTGACACCCATGTTTTAGAAATAAAAATTACCTTCCAATTATCAATTTGAAACTGATTGTCACGGAAACTAATTGGCATTTAATGATTGAAATTTTAGACAAATAATGATAATAAAAAGACAGATCGTACATCTGAAGAAAATTCTTTTTTCACTATCCGAGGATGGCTTGTCTGACTTTAATAGAAACTGCTCAGGAAGTAAATATATCCCCCTTTAAATGGCGCCCAGGGCACGTGCCATACCTGCCATACCTTAGGTACGCCACTGATTAGAAGCAAAGGCTCGTTTATAAGCACATTCCCACAAACACGACAGCACATACTACGGCATTTGAAATACCAGTTGTAGGGTACTGGATGGGACAGGGGAAAACCCTATTGGTCCTTTTGAATAGCAAACTGTTGTCTCACATATGCTGTACATATCCGAGGTCGTTTTGTTAGCACTCACCCATAGACAGGATAGCACGTACCCTAGTGTTTGATGTTCTAGGTGTGTTTCAGCGTGATATAGCCGTAACACCAGTTAATTCAATGCGATTTCTTGTAAACATGGTGTGCCTTACTTTATCAATATTGGAAGGTAGATACATATGTATATCCATAATATAGTCACTTCCCCTACCCCCTGTCCCCTACCCCTACCCCCTACCCCTACTCCCTGTCCCTTGTCCCCTACTCCCTGTCCCTTGTCCCCTGTCCCCTGTCAACTGCCCCTTGCCCACTGGAACTCTCCCTTCCTCGTTAGTTTGAAATATTTCAAATTCTTTGTAGCATGTAGTTAATATCTAATTTTATTCGTTAAAAAAGGTTTCTAGGTTGGACTATGACAAATGTTAAAGACATATTGTCACAGTCCACTAACCTATTTGATGGTCTAACAAAGTATTACCGAACCAAAAATAATTTGATTTGTCCCTAAATGTACTTTATTCAACCATCTTCATAACCACCATACTCCATTTATTAATGACATTTTGTAAATAATAATTGAATTATGGCAATGGTCCGTATTTCAAAAACAATTAATGTAATTTTTATTTATGATCCATTTATAGAGAAATAAGGTCCTTAAATCCGTGACAGTATGCCTTTAACGTATGTGGTTAAAACTAATATATGCAATCAACTAAGACATCACTCTCAATACCTTCTCAAAAGTATTAACTGAAGAAAATGAAACCTTTGATGGCTAATGTATTTGTATATAATGGGATGTTTCTACAACACCACTAGTTTCACGCACAATTAATATTGTAGTACATGTACTTAGTCTTCAGGTACCCACACCTATTTTAAGCACAATGCTATTTGACAGAATTGTCGTGGTTGAAATAAAATTGAATATATTTATTTCCTAGATAAAAGTGATTTTTTTAAAAACAAACACAGTCAGTTTTATCACCTTTGGCAGGACGTGTAGTATTAACTGCGCTACCAAAAGTCAGGTACTCTTCAAAATCTGACTCAGCGGTATGTTATTTCGAATAGTGCTGCCTCTGTGAGACCTAAAACACACCGAAAAGGGGTCTGGGTCTGGTTCTGGTCAGACAGGCGCTGTTAAAATACAGTAGATCGCATGCTCTAAAATGTCGTCTGCTTCCAAGATCTGTAGTTCGGTCCAGCAGATTCGATTTCAGTGGGTGGGTTTTTTTCTTCTGAATGGTACAATTCTTACTAGACCCAGACCCAGCTCCGGTGTGTTTTGGGCCAAAGTTCAGGTCAATTAATTTAATGTGCACATTCAGAGCAAGCTGTTTTAGCACACGCCTGTCTTAAACGCAGGTTCTGACGTTAGTCAGTCCTTCCGTTAAAGACAGGCAAGTTTTGGGGCTTTATTTGGAAACATATTACAGTGGTAGCAAACTCGGGGTCATCCCATTTAATTAAAGTTACAGACCATAGGTTTTGAAGACTTCTGCATGTTTTGGGGGGTTCTTTTACTATTAGAGCCAGAAATGAGACATCACTTAGATTTTATTGTATTAGATTATCCATTTTCGTACTCTCGTTCCAGCCAGTGCTCTACATCTGGTGTAACAAAGGCCGTGGTATGTACTATCCTGTCTGTGGGATGATGCATATAAAAGATCCCTTGCTACTAATCGAAAAAAGAATAGCCCGTGAAGTGGCGACAGCGGGTTTCCTCTCTCAATATCTGTGTGGTCCTTAACCATATGCCCTTCGCCATATAACCGTAAATAAAATGTGTTGAGTGCGTCGTTAAAACATTTCCTTCCTTCCTTCCTTCCATGTCCGTACATTCGAAGTGTCGGTGGTCATCCTGGTGTTTGTAGTGCCACAAAATGCAATTTCATAATTCTAAAAAGGAACGTACATTTGAGAAGTAACGATAATGGAGACGACCATCTCTAGTTTATTTTTAGAGGGTATGCCTATTTCTCCGTTTTAATGTCACATACTCTTGTGTTTCTCTATTGTAATTGGGAC